>NC_134034.1:10586576-10887537 GCF_964204645.1 Tubulanus polymorphus
GATACATCAGGCCTATGCATCATATTGAAGGTTTCAAGACCAAAAATGTTCAATCTCAGAATCCCCTCATTTCCGTAAGAAAATGCCCAGATTCCCTGCTGCAGGGAATTTGAATTTCTAAATTCCCTGATCTGTAAGAACCCTGATTTATGGTATTTCACAGATTTGAAATCGAGTTCTGGGCCCAGTTCTGAGGAAAGGTTTGATATTTCATACTCGCTGAAGCAGAATTGAAAATATCTGAAAACAAATACTACGGCCTTACAGCACTAACACCGCTTCAGTTTTCAGACCACATTTTTCGAAAATTCGATAGCCCGGGGCCAGTTAGTTGCAGTCATGACTTACGTCCAAAAGTGATCTTAAATCTTATGACTGGTCTCAAGTAGTTAGATTGGCTATAGAACTAAGTTGGTCTTAGTCTAATCTTAAGACTAAGCCTTGACTGTGCAACCGGCCCCTGATCGTTTCAGACGCAAAACTTAAGATATCAAGCCTTGAAAAAATTCATTTTACGTTGCTTATTTCTCCAGAATTTTCAGGACTACCGCGAGCCCCAATTAATTTTGAGGAAATTATACTTTAAAGGGTTGAATTCTTTTATATAAATGAAATAGCACCGACCTTCGGCGACATCAATAACTTCTAAAACATCTTCGGCATTCAGTTGATCTTCGGCGACCTCTTCAACGATCTCCTCTTCGTCGTAACCTAGCAACGCGTCCTCGTCGATATCGTCGGCGACGCCGCAATCCTGCGTGTAATCAGAGCGGGAACGATCAGGGCAATGGTTAATAGTTTACAGGGTGGCGCCACTTACTACAAATTTACAAATCCCCTCAGTTTTCACCGATATTTCAATGCGATTACACATTATTAACACCCCTAACCCCCCCCCCCCCCACAAGTGAATCAGAGAAATTTCTAGGTTTAATGGTACGATAACCACACTCAAACGTGGTGAACACATGATAAGATAAAAACCATCGTCATCGTCATCATCACACCGGACGATGATCTCTATTGTGAGATCGAAACGTCGTGTTCTTATATTTTAGATTGTTTCAATAAATAAATTCTCGATTTTAGATTTCTTTTAATTTTTAAATAGTGGGTTTTTATCTTATCTTCTAGGTTTAAAATGTTACAGTTCATTTTCCATTAGATTCAATGATTGCTAAAGAAACATGTGGTCAATATCGTTATCCAAATTTCCTAAATTTTCCAGGTGTTTTTTTTACAAAATTGGTCAAATTCGCTGATTTATTTCTAAATTTTTCTGATTCTCCGAGTTTTCCTGGTCATTGGCCACGTCCCCGAGTTATTTTTTGAGTTAATTTGAACCGTACCGTTTTAACGACGGGGAAGGCATGCACGGCGGTCATGTCTCGAGTTAGAACATCTTCATCGCTATCCCACGACGCCTCCGACGGCCGCTTATTCGACATTTTCTGCTGTCGGAAAATAAGAGTCAGAGAATAAACATCGGTCATTCCTAGATAAAAGGAGGTTTAAAGGAGAAAATTTCAAATTTCTTGGAAGCGTCTGCATCACTCTCATATCCCAATTACTGTAGGCTCCTCCTATATCCGGACTGTTTATCTCGGTAAACCGGTAATTCTGTGGTTTTATAAGCGCATTTTTAGCCTTTACGCTGCTAAACTTGGTTCTTAATTCGATAACCGCCTAATTGGATGAAAAAAGATTAAAGCGCACTTTAGCCCTAGACGTTGTTTGGGGAACAATGGCTGGTAGGCCTACTACTCAAGTTACAGTGCTTTGTTAAACTTGATTCATTAGAAAAATTGGAGTGTCTTTTCCCTAGATTCGATAGATTTTCGTCCCAAACAAAAGGGGAACCTGTGCATACAAATTATAGTCCGGACTGGTATTCATTGTAATTCAGACTACACGTACACTTCTACTACGCTGGCTCTCGCTTGCTTCGCTTGCACATTTTTGTGTTGAGAGGGTAGGAATCGGATGGCATAAGGTATTTTATGAAGTAAGCTACAGGTTTAAAATCAAACACTAGGGAAATAAAGGAGTGCCCAAACAAAAGGTCAATCGTTAGCCTAAAAATTGTCGTAATAAAATATAATTGAATTGATTGAATTGTTTTAACTTGTTGATCGATTGTTTAGCCGGTGTTTTAGACGCAGTTAAAGCTGAAACGAATCAAATTTCAAATTCGACAAATTACGACACGTAAAAACTAACTTCTAATATGAGAACTCAATTAATCCACGTTTTCGGTCATAATTCGAGAAAAAAATCAGATTTATTTTTCTTTTTTCTATAGTATAACGGTGGCGATTAATTTATGATTCCGAGAATCAGATTGACGGCTTGGCCTAATGGTCGGACGGTGGATGTGGATTTTGGACTCTGAATACGGACCGCCTGGTAGATCGGGATGAAGAATCAAACGGCGGTTATGAGACTCAGAATGGAACAAAGCTTGACAAGGAAAATCATAGTTTTTTATGATCAGTGATATATGATACGTGATAAGATTGATTCTAAGCGACGGATGCCTCGTCACAGCCAATGATCATACGCGTTCCGTCTGGTGCACTTCCTTCTGAAAGGACTAGAATCTCTAGTCCTTGAGGCGCTAACATTTATTTTTCGAAAAAAAGATTGTGATAAATTTTATTTAGGAGAAACTGGTCGCTCCCTCATAGTCTAGTACCTAGCCGTCGTTCCACAAACAATCGGGAACCGGTAAAAACGACTGGTATTCAGACTAGCTCCCTCAGTGTTCGTATTAAAGAACATAAGAAAGACATGATTAATCAAAAGCCCCAAAGTGCTGTGGCTACCCATGTTTGGGATTCTAATGGTCACCGATTTGATTTCAAACATTCTTGTATAATTTTTCCGTCCAACCCGAGGTCACATAATTGAGTCGGCTTTAATACTCATTCCACTTCTTGTATTAATGGAAACCTTGGTTTCTTTGCCCATAATAAACAGTTGTCCAAATACATTTCCTCTCTGGTCAATATCACCTATAGTTTTATTGTGCAATAGTGGGTATGTCGTTCTTGACATGTCATACTTGCTGTTATTCCTTGAAAATGGGTTTTAGTAATCAGTGATCAGTAATCAGTAACTTATACATATGACCAGCGATGTTCTTTCGTCGAAAAGTGTAAAATCTGGTCCTTAATAAATTCTTATAGTTTCGATATTTATATATTAAGTATGTCGTGATTCTACCGTATGAAATTCGAATCGTCGGACTTCTTCGTTTGCCCCTAAAGACTTGCGTAAATGGCGTTATTTCATGTATCTTTGAGTCTAGATAATCACTCAAAGTTATCGTCTAGGTCGTTTTGTGTAAATGTACAGCAATCGCGGAAGCAACTGAGTGTAATTTTCCATTTTCGTCGACCGGATATTTTCGCGTATACATATCGACTGCGTCATGCATGAATTCTGGTAGTCGTGATTCGGGAATCCTATTCACCTGAGGTAAAATTGCACAAAACCATCCTGAAAAAAATAGACAGCGATTCATGATTTTTAAGCTACTGGAAAATTGATATAAAATCTCATACTGTGTAAGATGTTATAGTCATTTTGTCTCGGGGTAGTAACCTATCGATAAATAGTTACATATTACACATTTTGTATGTAAATAACTGTGAGCAATTCTTTATTGATGAAATAAACATTACAAAATATGTCAGAAATGTTTCCTTGAATCAAACTGACTTGTTTTCGATGTTTTGACTATATATTCATCTCCAGGGAGCCCGAAGTATGCATATATACGGTAGACTTTTCATTATTCCTGAAGATGACTATTAGGACACAGTCGAAACGTCAGAATACGTAAATCGGTTATGTTGGGTTTATAAGTATGAATATAAGTATATAAGTATGAATATTTTTGTATAGATTTTGTATCTGTATTATGTAGTCTATTGAACGATCTGGTGTCGGTCAGGGTTGACGCCTCCATAATTCTTATCTGTCAGGTTTGGTATAAATATGTGCATTCCAGTTAGTTCTCGCCGTTGCCACATTAAAGTTATATTGAAGTTAAGTCTGCATTCGTTTTGTGTCGTTTGTCGTTGTAATTGGTGGATTTCGACCATGGCTGAAGGAGGCCGTAACAGGTAACTCAAGCGAACATTTCGGACTCTTTTTTCATTCGTAGTGTCCGGGATTTCATATCATCGTTACAACTTGGTGCGAAGAAAAATGAACGATCATGAACTGCCACTTGCCATATAACTGTAGTGAACTTTTCAATAAGTGAACGGGCAACGGGCCGTTAATTTTCGGGTATTTAGGATCGCTTACCAAGCTGGGACCAGTTGCACAGTCGTGACTTAAGTCCAAAAGCGGTCTTAAATCTTAAGACTGGTTTTAAGTTGTTAGATTAGCTATAGAACTAAGTTGGTCTTAGACTGGTCTTCGGTCTAAGCCATGACTATGCAACCGGCCCCTGGAGATTGTGTAACGAATGACTGAATGTCTCCATGAGCGATATATTGTCTACTACCGGTAGCTTACGATTCGAAGAAGTCAATACATGCATGTTTTAACCAATACTTGTTGTTGCTGCCGGGAGATCATTAAGATATTCGAGTTGAGAGAAGTTTGAACGTAATTTTGGTCCAAAAAAAAGCTGAACGAATATTCGAGTTAAGCAATTTCGAGTAGAGTGGATTTCAATGTATGGTTTAACATAGGAGCCAGAAAAAAACTTTCAACATTTGCTGAGTTGAACGGATTTTCGACTTAATAGGATTCGAGTTGAGAGTATAATCTACTGTAGCTCACTTTTAGCCGATTGGATATCGGGAAAGGTAACATCAGCGAAAGAGTTCGTGCATTGTTTAACGGTAAACCCTAGTGATTCGGCCATTCGTCGATATCCGGTAACTTCATCTGGGAATCTCCAATCACTGAATTCCTCCCAGCCAGACGACGGGTACGCCCACTCAGCTGTATATCCCTGAATAAAAAAAAACATCCATGGCATGTAAGTTAGTAATACAAACTCTCTACCGGCCGCTTCTATCAGGTTTACAGATTACAAACTCTCTACCGGCCGCTTCTATCAGGTTTACAGATTACAAACTCTCTACCGGCCGTTTCTAACATGTTTACAGATTACAAACTCTCTACCGGCCGCTTCTATCAGGTTTACAGATTACAAACTCTCTACCGGCCGTTTCTAACATGTTTACAGATTTCAAACTCTCTACCGGCCGCTTCTATCAGGTTTACAGATTACAAACTCTCTACCGGCCGCTTCTATCAGGTTTGCAGATTACAAACTCTCTACCGGCCGCTTCTATCAGGTTTACAGATTACAAACTCTCTACCGGCCGCTTCTATCAGGTTTACAGATTACAAACTCTCTACCGGCCGCTTCTATCAGGTTTACAGATTACAAACTCTCTACCGGCCGCTTCTATCAGGTTTACAGATTACAAACTCTCTACCGGCCGCTTCTATTAGGTTTACAGATTACAAACTCTCCACCGGCCGCTTCTATCAGGTTTACAGATTACAAACTCTCTCCCGGCCGCTTCTATCAGGTTTACAGATTACAAACTCTCTACCGGCCGCTTCTATCAGGTTTACAGATTACAAACTCTCTACCGGCCGCTTCTATCGGGTTTACAGATTACAAACTCTCTACCGGCCGCTTCGATCAGGTTTACAGATTACAAACTCTCCATCGACCGCTTCTATCAGGTTTACAGATCACGCTATTAAGGAATAGGTAGAGTGTATTCTGGTCGAAACGAATGCACCAGAGGACACGGAATCGGTAGAGACCATTCGGAACCTGCCTAAATTATGGTTGAGTGAATATGCATGAATGAATGAATGCTTTATTCTCTCTAAATACAAATTACTAATAAACACACATAAATACAATTTGAGAAAAGGACATCTCCAAGCCGAAGGCTGTACCATAAGGGGAGATGCCCTGTAACTATATAAACCTTTTAGAATATTAGCTGAATAAAATTTATGGGCCATTTATGATGAAGTACTTTCGCATTCATGGGGTTCAGAATTACCTTCAGCATTCAATGCGCACATTTCTTACCTCAAAATAATGCGACCATTTTTCCAATTTCGCTACTTCAGACATGTATTCGATTGTTCCTGCTGTAAGGAGAAGAATGATCACTTCACCTTTTGGTGCCAGTAGAGATTTTATCGTTTCTAAATTCGAATACTGATTCGGAGTCCAGTGGAAGACTAGAAATGCAGTTATCAAATCAAACTTCTGTCGCCATTCCGGGCTGAACGATTCGGGTTTAGTCACATCAGCGATTACGTATTCAATTTTAGGATTCGGATTTTCGGATCGAGCGAATTTAACCATTGATTCTAACTGAAGCGAAACAAAAATACAGTTATAGGCAGGTTTTGATTGGCTTCGGTCAGAATACGCTCTACCTATTTCAGATGTAATCTGTAAACCTGATAGAAGCGGTCGGTAGAGAGTTTGTAATCTGTAAACCTGATCGAAGCGGCCGGTAGAGAGTTTGTAATCTGTAAACCTGATAGAAGCGGCCTGTAGAAAGTTTGTAATCCAGATTTAAACTCAATTGAAAATGAATTGAATTAGCCCCTAGATAAAGTTGATAATGGTCTATGTAACAAGACCCTTCCTTTTAGAGAGGTGCTTAAACCGGGAAATGCTCACTCGAAATCTGGTATTTGCTCAAAAACTGGTCAGAGTTAACGAGTAGATATAGTCATAGGACACTATAACCTATTGTTTATCGCCATGGGTGAGGGCGCTGATCAATTTCGAAGATAGCTAAGGCAAATGTATAGTGACGTCACGGAGTTGGCCTTCCCTTTCGCTTTATAGTTCTACATGGCATGTACCCGCTGGTTATCTTAAATCACATTTCCAGAAACTGCAGCCCCTGATCAGTATGAACCCTGTATAGAAACTGACCACTGCCTCTTTTGTAAACTAAACCCGCAATGAATCCATATTTACATTTTTACCTTATCGAAAGCAATAAGATTTTCAACATCGTTGATTCGGTTCAGTAACACGTTAGTGACCTCTCCAGTACCGCATCCTATATCGAGGACGTGTTTATAAGCGCGCTGTTTCAATTCAAGCGACGATAAAGTTCTTGAAGCCCATTCTTTCTGACAATCGTTGTTATTTGAATAAAGTTCTGCGTTCGGATTCATTTTGACACACTAAACGCGTTAGTTATACTACTAGTATATTCAAATACTTGCACTATATACATGAATAGCCCATCAGTTCTTTGGAGATGGCCTTGTTTATTTAAAAAGATATAGAAAATAAAGTTGACGGTGACATGATTACGTGCGAATTATCCGAATGATAGTGATCTTATCGTAAGAGGACTGATTTTGATTGATAAATGAAAACTGTTGTTTGAAAATTACTCCGCCCAGGGGGTTCGTATCGGAGACGTAGGTTGTGTAAAAACGAGAATCTGTTAATCCAGTGTCTATAACACTGGATTAACAGATTATCGTTTTTAGTATTTTTGCTATCGATGAATGAATATTGTATATAGGATGATCTGTAAAACAGTGTTTGTGAGCGGACATGGAATAGTTGAACAGTTCCACGTAGAAACCGGGTACTCAAGTCGCACCTGAGGTTTCCCCTCTCGTCAACGAGTCGAGAATGGTAAATCTATATTATTTGCGATCATCTTGAAAGTTCGGTGCGTAACGTTTGGAATGATACTTCCGAGGCTGGAGAGCGTGCAGTTTCTAGGACCGGGTATACAGCGACAGATGTAACGATGACCAGGACGGCACCTATATAACACCGAGCCAGCAGCCGTTGGTCTGTAGACCTTCGAGGTGCCAGCAGCCGAGCTATAGTTTGCGGGTAAGTAGAAAAATAGTACGGGTTTAGACGAAAAGGCACATTTTTAAATTTCGGCTTCGTTTTGTTTTTCATTGGATCTTGTTGACACATGCGTCGTACAATTTGCTTGTAGAATTTTATATCTGACAATTGAAAGATGTGGGTCTCTGCTGTCGCGATTTGTATCGTTTTTGCGTTGAACCAAGCGGGCAACGGTAAGTTTCATAGAACTTTGAAATTCTTGTCCTGACTTATAGAATTGGTTTCATAACCGGAAGGCACCCCAGCCTATCTTACTGTTATATATATTCGAAATTCAGCTAGGGTTACAAGACCATCATCTGAAATTTGAGGGGCGGGCAGCTAGGCCAAGTCACTCCGTTATTGAACCAACGTGAACAGAAGTGAAAGGCTGAATCCAAGAACATGTCTATCGCACTTTTGAGCCCAAACGTCTACTTTTACTTAGTAGCCACTTGAGAACAATAAGCAATTAACGATATCGGCTACTTTTCCAGTAGTATACATTTCAAAACAGTCACTCTGGAATAGTATTCCTTTCAATTCGGTTGGTTTTCTATAGTGGCTGTTTCGAAGAGTCTACTATTGAAAAGTGACCATTTTGAAACATCTGGTTTCGATAGTGCACACTAGCAGTAGAGGTGACTGTAAAACCATCCACCTGTTAACAGTGACTTTGTGATAGTTACTCCTACCATAGCAGCTACTCTCAAAACACAAGTGTATTTGCTACGTATTAAAACTTGTAACCTATATTCCATTTTCTCGACGACGAGCAGTATCGACTTTGACGACGAAAAATGGTAAAGTCTGCAAACCGAAGTTCGCGTATGGTAATCACGAATTCGAGGGCGAATGCACCGTGGCCGATTTGCCTGACGAGCCTTGGTGTTACGTCACGTCCGGCGGATGGGACTACTGCGGTAAGTAGGCCGCCTCGCTCGGCGTATTCGACGCCGTAAAAACCGTTACAATAATGTTTATATATACAGATAACTACTACGCGTCATCGAACGGGTTCTATGTGCGTTGATGTGCACTACGTCATCAATATCGGCGTGACGAAATAACAATTGTGAATTTTGGTGTTCATTTTTTAATCAGATATATTCCATACGTCGGAATCCATATTTGATTAAATTCGATAATCATTTTCTAGGAGATATGCACTACGTCATCGATATATCATGGATTGGTTATTGATTATCGATAGATTCAAATTCATAATAACTTTCCTGATCGCTATTACTAAGCTTATATAATTCCATATTTAATTAACAAGATCCTAAATGTTGTATATGATATTATTCAATGTCGACAATATTAAACAATAGGGTGTGTCATTTTTCAAGGTGTCAAAAAGTTGTCAGTTCTCTTGTTTCATTATTCGATTGATAAGTTTTATCGAAGCAAAATGGAATCCATTCGTTTCTCGTTACATCGTGACCTCGTTGTGTTATCCGTGATTCACAGTAATTAGAATTCTCGGTGAATTACTCTTGTATTTTAACTTATGTTATTATCACTTTCCAGAAATCCCAGCCGTTAAACAGATCGGTAAGCCGAATTCTTATAACCCCCCTTCTAACGACAACTTAATCCTAATCAAAAATGAGTTTTTTTTCGATTCAGATTTTTCAATTCTAATTTAATTTGTTCAACATGTAACAGTTACGGCAATCTATGAAATCGATTTTGATATTTGTAGATACCGAAGGTGGTGAGAAGTGCGCAATGCCATTCGTTTACAAACTCGTACAATACTACGACCAGTGCACCACCAAGGGCCATGGCAGACCTTGGTGTTATACGGCTAGTGGATGGGACAACTGTCGTAAGTTCATTCCCTGATATATCATCGATAAATCGTATCCCGGCTGGATAGGAGATCTCTCATTGCCTCACTGAGCAACGTGCATCCGTTGGTTCTTTGTGAACCCTTTCGCGGAGAGCAGCGAGTAGAACCGACACACGGGTTCTTAGTGAACCTCCTCTCCTCGCAGCTGTGGTGGGAAAAGCGAAAACCGACACACGGGTTCTTAGTGAACCTCCTCTCCTCGCAGCTGTGGTGGAAGAGCAACGAGTAGAACAGACAAATGGGTCAAAACACAATTTCGCGATAGAAAAATAATCAATATATTCAATGTCAGATACATGAATATTAATATGATTTCAGGGGAACAGAAAGAAGTTGTAGCTCCTCCGAAGAGGATTGTAGCTCCTCCCGTCAAAACACTCCAGATTCAACCCAAATTCGTTCCAATTGCGAGGAAACCCTGTGACGATGAACCATGTCGAAACGGCGGAACTTGTGCGAATACAAATTCTGGATACAAATGCAAGTGTAAAACTGGTTTCAGCGGAAGTCAATGTCAGACTAAAACAGAAACGAGTAAGCGACTTAAGCCTATATTTCTAGTTAGTTCGTACTTAAAATTGATATCCTTAGATTTCGGTATATCTAAAATGACCAAATATTTTAACCTTTCTGGTTTTTCAGACTATTGCGACAGGAAACCGTGCAGGAACGGCGGAACTTGCTACAACTTGGTGAATTCACGAACGTTCAAATGCAAATGTCAAACCGGATTCACCGGAGGTCAATGTCAGAATAAAATCAAAACCAGTGGCAAAAGCCAAAGGAAAAGTAAGCACACTTTGAAATATTTCCAGCGAATTCAAGATGCAATATTTCTATAGTACGAAGTTTGAATTCATAATCAATTAGAGAACACCTTCCTCGAATCATACCTATTTGTTTTTAATGTATTTGCTGATATTTCAGAACCTTGCGATAAAAAGCCCTGTAAAAACGGCGGAACTTGTTCGAATTTGAGTTCGCGAAGATACAAATGCAAATGTAAAACCGGGTTCAGAGGAAGTCGATGTCAATTTAAAAACAAAAGCATGAGCAGAAGCATAAGCAGATATCAGACCAAGAAAAGTGAGCACAGTTTGAAATGTTCCCAGCGTTCTTTATCACCGAATTCAAAACGCAATAATGCTTAGTTTTTTTTAAGGAGATTTTATGATCATTTTATGATCGTTTTTTAATCCATTCGTCAAATATTTCAACTTTCTGACATTTCAGAACCTTGCGATAAAAAGCCCTGTAAAAACGGCGGAACTTGTTCGAATTTGAGTTCGCGACGATACAAATGCAAATGTAAAACCGGGTTCAGAGGAAGTCGATGTCAATTTAAAAGAAAGAAATAAAAACTAAAGGTGAGTAATTCGCGGAATATCCGATGGTGTTCATGTAGATTCTGGGAAGATTTGAATGACAAAACAAATTTTTCCAATTCAATCTTTTCTGAATCAGGTTAAAACGGGCGCCAACATTTCGAAAATCGAAAAGGAGTGGTCGGAGACTAGGGTCAAGACCGATCTCAACTCAAATAGCGTCTTTTCAAAACTTCTACCGGCGACGGGCATGGAATTTTCAAACTTTAATTTCAAGATCAATCATTTAGATATCTATCATAGAACGTTAATAAATATCGCACATTCCTGTGAAATCATTTGTTGAGTTTTATCAGTCAGTGTCTGTTTCGTCCTACTAATAGTATTCGATCTATCTGCTGTCTCGAAAGGAGATCTGCTAGTCAGACTAAACCAATAGTCATCTGGTTGAGGTTTACATCGTCGTCCAACCGTCTATAAGACAGTCGAGGCGTGTTTCGCGTTACTTTCTGGCATAGGAGAAAAGCACGAGAAGCTATAGTCGTCCACAACAGCAAGACAAACTTATCGGAGTTAGTCGTCTATTTTAGACCGATTGTTTAAGTTAGGGCGAAACTATGCTTTCGTAGTTAGTAGTTGGAACTAATAACCGAGCACAATTCAATCGGGTCAACGCTGAGGTATATAGGGGACTGTAGTTCCTAATGCCTCGGATTTATACCGCGCGATGAGTGATTCGGTCACTCAACATTCGACAGTCGAACGTTCATTCGACATTTCGACGGCTCGACAATTCTGACACATTTCAAAATGGGGGCCATATTGGAACTAGGTCCAGACTACAGCGACCGTGCCAATCCTGTAGTCGACCATTTCCGGACCATAGTTCCGACAAACTGACATTCGGTTTCACTTAGTTCGACTAACTCCCTAACTAACTAACTTAGTTCCCCCCGGCTGTCCGTGATGGCAAGGGAAACGGTTGTCCCGAACAGGCTTATCTAAACGTTTTTAATCAAAGTATTATTTATTTCGTTTGTACGATCCGACACAAGTGTCTTCTCGAACTAAAATGGCCGCGACGCCGCACCAGAAACGAGTGAGAGTGTGAGGTGCAGCTGAGTGAAGCCTTAATATCACAAATCAATCAATCAGTGTGGAAACCGTAGAACATCACACCGTCGAGCCGTCGATGAGTGAATGAACGAATTTGAATGAATGAATCTGATATCGAATTGTGTCGTTTTCAAGGATTCTTATTCCGGGTTAGAATCCGGAGAACGCTTGAAAACGCATAATCATCCAATGATCACGTTGATTACCTAATGTCTATTTCAATTTTTGCTTGAGAGACTTTTCGTGGCCATCCTTTAATAGAGTTTAAAATGGATTAAAAATTGATGTTTTATATCTTTGCCGAGTCCTCCTTCTAAGACCTTTATCGGGTCTGACTTAGTTCAGGCACTTGACGTTCTCTCAAATTAGCAATTGATTGACATCGATTGGATAACCCTCGCACAACCACGACAACAAATTCATTCTAAGAAATGTTCAGGACCCAGTTCCACAGTTGTGAGTTAGAGTTAACTCTGAGTTGAAATCAGTTCATTTCCGATGTTTTAACTCAGAGTCAAATCTTAACTCATGACTGTGGAACTGGGTCCAGTGTTCTGAGAAGAAAGTCAGGATTCTATATTCACAAACCGATTTGCCTCAGGAGAATTCAAAATAACAACGTTCAAGATTTATTCGCGGACGGGTTTCATTGCTATATACAATGAAGTTTCTATTGTCTTACTTTCGACAGGAAAACACCGCACAACAGACAATCAAAAGAATCGGATGGTCTCTTTCCGGAGCCAATTAGAAGTGACCGATGATGTCGCAAATAGTTTCTGAATGACGGTTATTATTATTACGTTAGATGAAAATCAATTCTCGAATATTCAACAAAACGTGACATAAATATAACGGTTAAAAGTCAAATTCGATTCTAATCTGAATCTTGAAAAATATGCCATTTCTACGGTAAATATCAACCTCTTCTCTCGACGTTTTTAGAATTAAGTCTTGGCGTCGGTGAGGAGTCGTTCGATGTCTTCGATTTGAAGACCGGAATTCAAGTGGAAACATGGCCGACACGAGCAACTCAACGGAAAACGCACCGGACGTCTGATCATTTTGCCGCGTTTACACCGCATCGACACCAACTGTATACCCATCTGCAACGGCTCGCAACAACTGCAAAATAAAGCAGTAAAATCAATCGATGATTTTATGATAAACCTAGCGCCCGGAGCCTCGAGATACCAACGGTATCCAAGAGGCAGGGCGGATTAAAGGGGGTCTGAGGGACTCCGGACCCCTCCTCCCAGATTTGAAGGTCTCAAAAAGAAACCCTAAGCGACGTTTTTTCAATGAAAGTGAATACAAAACAAACAGAAGTGGTATTTTCTCATGATGAATATACAATGTTATTGTGGTTGTGGTATTGTGCATTTTATGATTAATTCCATGGATTTCGTCTTTCAACTTCGTGGATATCCCATCAAAACATTTCTATTGTCGAGTACCCCTCACTGTCGTTGGGCATTAGGGCTATGCCGTTATGCGTCTTGCATCGTCATAACAGTAATATTTCATATCGTCCCCTTTTACTTCCCTGGGCCCCACCCCTACTAATATCCTAGAACCGCTCCTGAGAGATGGATGTAGCCTAGGTTTCTGAGTACTGCGCAACTGTGAAATGGTACATGTTGGCCCAATCGGGGGCCGGATAATTTTGAATATAAGATACAATCTTAGTGCATTTCGGGCATCAAATTCATCCTTCTATCCATCTACAAAATATGCCGGTAAATTGGCGCCTAGAAACTGGGAATATGTTTAGCTTCGATAGCTTACCTGCACGTTCGTCCGATTTGGTATGGATGATCGGTGACCAGATTCGAGTAAGAATGACACGTTCCCTTACAGCCTAGCGTGGTCAGTTTAACAGTTTCGCATTCGTGCCGATATTTCGGCGGCGGACTGACGCTCAGAATGGCCGGCATCAGCGCACACGTTTCCTCGCGAGAAAGGACCATCCTTCGAGTCCGGTTCGTGGTCCGTGTCGTCTGCCATAGCGGTCCCGTGCGGTCCTCGTCACCAGTCTGAGCGCCTATCGCGCGGACACAGCAAGTGCTGACGGTGACGACTAGTAGAATTTGCCACACTCCTAAAAAATGACGAAAAATCTACTTTTGAAATCTTTACGGCATTCATGATATTATCATATTTGTCATAAAATAATCATCGTTGTTTTCAGTTTTTGAAAGTGTGCTGATAAAATGTATGATGTCTGGTTTTTGTAGTTCATGTTCAGTTAAAAATGTCTCAGGTGAAGTACTGAACACATGTGAAGTGTGGACGATCAGTTTTTGAATGTACGTGCTGAAAAATGTCTAATATCTGGTGTTTGTAGTTCTTTTGATAATAAATGTCGCAGGTGAAGTTCTGAACACATGTGAAGTCATATGATAATACAGAACCACGCATATGATGTCAATATGACGCTTTTTGTGGTTTGTTTAGTCTGTCAATTTTCCTTGTTTTTTTTTCTTGTAAAATAAACTCATTTTGGTTTTTAAAAAAAAAAACATGTGAAGTGTGGGCGATCAGAAAATAGAAGAAACGGTGACAAAATATATATAAGATATACCTAGCGATGGGCCCAGACGAGACCCGTATAAGTGTACACAATGGAAATATTTTACGGTGAAAGATCTTAACCCCCAACAACCGGCTTGGAGAGATATCGATTGAGCAGAACCGAACGAAAATGAATGAAACCGAAGCATTAACGAAATGAATGAGATCACTGAGAAAGACTACAAAACATTTTCTTACCTGCAATTGTAATCATGATGCTCGTGACCGAAACTGCGCGCGAGTCCAGCGCCGATGAATACATATATTATATATATACCGATACATGAAAGTGTCGATTTTCGGTTTCTGACTGCTGCGGCGTCACCGCGCGAAACCTTACTAGTTTTAATTGCTTTTGTTCCCCTGCAGTCGTCGAGATTAAATCGCTGACCCTTCCCTACATCGATTTCGCGAACGACGATCGACACCCGATCCTCGCTCGACGCCGTCTACCCGATGTATACAAGAATTCTAACTCTGCGAGTTGTATCAGTTTTCTGGTAATGATTTGATTTTAAAAACGGGGGTCTAACAAATTCTCATCGAAGTCTATATGTGTATACAACGGATCGAAGTCGATATTGAGATAAGTCGCTATTTGCGTAGATTAAAGAAAAAGCAATAATATTTTGACGATCCACCGCGAAAAATCTGTTACAATGCAGACGACACTTTTTAAAACCTGATCGTCTGCAACATTTTGTTCTCTGAAAAAAGTTGGATCTCGTAATAACTTTGACTCTAATAACCAAAATTTGCTAATCTTGAATTTGAATGACCATTATTCAAATCTGAGATTAGAAAACGTAGACGATGGTCTTTAGTGAGTAAGACCGAAACCACGATTAGCGGCAACTAGCGGCCTACGAGAGGCCGCCAGTTGCTGCTCTATCGGTTCGACATAAGCCGGCTTGCGACGGCAACCCGACGCCTACCGAGACGCCTACAGACTCGTCGCAAGCCGTATCCAGCTAGTTACCCGTGTTCTACTCCAGCCTACGGTAGGCGGACAGTTGCTTTCGATCGCAACCGACATATGGTCATCTGCGACGCGACGGAACTGAGCGCAGGAGTTCCAGCCAATAAGAGACCGCATATTCATAGTACAAACTATGACCGCTAGTTAGCGTCATTCGTAATTAGTCACAAACTTTCAAATTTAAGTGGTTCAAAACGTAAACCAAACCTTCAACACGGCAGATGACTGGACCGAAGATCTAGAAACGAAATTGGTAGAATTATGGTGACAGCGGCCATCTTAATATGATGTCGCTAGCACATTGTATTCAAAACAGAATCAGAAAGATAAAGATCTTAAATAAATAGCTATAGTAAAAGAAATATATTTCCCAATAATTCAAATTTATTCTCAAAATGTTTATCACGTGACCATCTGAGCCGGTGCAGTTGCTAGTAATCGTAACCGACATAAGCAGGGAAGCAATTGGGAGGATGTCGGCCTCTGTTGCTGGGAATCGGAGCACAGTCGACATAAGCGTGGCTGCGATCGCAGTTGCTCTCGGTTGCGTCGGTAGGAGTCGGTAGGCGTCGCGTTGCTTGTCGACATAAGCCAGCCTTTAAAGGCTTTCACTATCTAGCATGGCTACTGAATTTGAAATTGATATCTTTACAGTAAACTGCGCGTTGACGATCAGTATATAATAAACGATTCTTTATCGAATTGACAAAATCTATCGGATAGAACTTAATGAAACGCGAATTATGCCTTTGAAGGACCCCTACGCATCTGTGATTAGACGGCATTGTTCCATCACTGCTCCGCCATATGCCGCCATTTTGTCGATTCATGCAAATGAGGGTGCACGTTTGTTACATTCGTGACATTCAGACGTGTTCAGAAGCCATTTTAAGAATATTCATTCAGACATATTCAGAAGCCATTTTAAGAATATTCATTCAGAATTTTAAGAATATTCATTCAGACGTATTCAGACGCCATTTTAAGAATATTCATTCAGATATATTCCCAGAAGCCATTTTAAGAATATTCATTCGGACATATTCAGAAGCCATTTCAAGAATATTCATTCACACATATTCAGAGGCCATTTTAAGAATATTCATTCAGACATATTAAGAAGCCATTTTATGAATATTCATTCAGAAGCCATTTCAAGATTATTCATTCAGACATATTCAGAAGCTATTTTAAGATTATTCATTCAGAGCTATTCGGAAGCCATTTTAAGATTATTCATTTAGGCATATTTAGAAGCCATGATGTTAAAAAATGAATACAATCTTCCTCGATTATTTTATCTATGCGCAATTCAACCTCAATCTTTGTACAGTTAAACCTCGTTGATACGACAAACCCCTTTATTTCCAGCATGTTCCAGCTAACATATTCATATCAATGAAGGTTTGGATAACACGATTATTTCACTTTTGCCCGACAAGATTCGTATGAACGACGTTCCACTGTATTGAATCCGTGGCCAGAAACCAATTCATTTCAAGATTCTTACGACATAATTACTCATGATTAGTTCATATGGTATGAAAATCATGTCAACTCACTTATATCGAATAACATATGCAAAGCAACTTCAAATTCATACGCATTGATTGACATCATATTTACGCAAATCATCCGATGCTTGCTCCCCCTGTCGGCTGATACCTGAAACAAACACCTACACCTCCTGAATTCATAATTGCCAGAGCGACAGCCGTCACGAACAGCCAACGTGGCATCGGGACCCAAATTCAACATCAACTTAGTTCAGGACACAAACTCACCTACAATATTGTTCAGGACACAAACTCATAAACAACGTCAAAAGTGTCCGGTTTATTTGCTTGCTTGGTAAGTTTATTTTTAAGTTAAAAAAAATGAGAACTGTGGCACCTTTTCGCATATTTTCGAATTTCTAGTGGCGAGAATTTAGGTAAGTTTTTCTGAGTATATATACGTACGTAGGCATTCGTCACATTTCGATGCTATCCTGGGCCCAGTTGCATAGTCGTGACTTAAGTCCAATAGTGGTCTTAAATCTTAAGACTGGTCTTAAGTTGTTAGATTAGCTATCGAACAAAGTTGGTCTTAGACTGGTCTTAGGTCTAAGTCATGACTATGCAACCGGTCCCTGAAGGTTTAAATTAAACACTGCAATATCCATGGTTACAGTAAACGATTATCCATCGGGTTAGATTAACGCAGTCCAGTTGCTCAAAGGTCGGTTAAAGCCTCGTCGCATATGAAATAAACTAATTTCTACATCATTGGCTGATGTTCACCAGTGAATAAGTGATTATAAGAATTGCGTAGATTGTTATCTTTATCCGGCGGTCAGATTTAATCATCTTTGAGCATGTTTTGAGAACTGAGGGTTTATGACGCCACATTTCAGCCGCTTCCTAACGGCCATCAGGGGTCAGTTGTTCGAAAATTGGTTAGAGTTAACCAGTGGATAAACGCCTTAGTGACAATTAAATTTGCATTGTTTCCATCGCAAAAAGTCCACTAATAGTTAACTAAAGCCGGCCCCAACATCGGTAGGCGCGCAATGACACGGTTTAACTGATTTCTTTCATTTTGTATCTTTGTTACATTTATTGTATGAATATTGAAATTGTAAAACGGTGTCCCTTATGTATAGAAAAGTGTGGAGAAAATGTATTGTTGTCGATTGCAATTAGTCTCCGTACAAAAAAAAAATCAGAATTCTAGACTAATCGTAGAGGAGACGTGAATGTCAAATCGGTAAACGCGAAAAAAATAAGTAGTGTTAAAATACAAGACAAAATTTAACTAAATTCTTAAGCATATACGAGATTTTTCTGCTAGTGCACAAAAGCTTCTCCAGGAAGATTAGTAAAATTGAGTTTTCGGATGTCGAGAGGTTCTTTCCGCCTATTTGTCGGTTTTAGAAAAAACCGGAAATTCTATTTCCGCCATTTTTTCTCGAATCCTATTGACGAATATTTCAAAACGGAAGTCCGACGAGTATATATTACAGGGCTCGAACAAAGCAGGGGTCTTTGGGGCAATTTCAAATTGTACATAACATTTAAACAAATACGTTTATCGATATCATAACCAACCATATAAACGATGGATTTACTTTGACACATTCAGATTGACGTCATTGACGACAGCTTTGCTGCTCGCTGACTCGGAAATAATTTTTGGATAATCATCCATCCGATTTGACAAGGTGGGACCCGGGCAGCTGCGTGAAAAATCTATATCTATATTAGTCATTGTATAATATATATGAATTTCATCAAAATGCGTCTTATTTGTTTTCACTCAGGAGATGATGAAGTTTCTACCAGTGGTGTTTGTCGCCATAGCTCTGTTCAGAATCGGTCAGTATCACATTCGAACAATGCTACGCCATCGGACTTAAGACTTAAGATAGCAGGGCCCTGTTTTATAGACTGGCATCAATTCTAAGCCTCGGACTAATTCAATTCAATTTCCGGGTTCAGGTTGATACAAGTCTATAAAACCAACCCCACGTCTACTGGGGCCAGTTACATAATCGTAGCTTTGACAGTAGTCTAAGACTAACTTAGTTCTATAGCTGATAAAACAACTTTAGACCAGTCCAAGACCATCTTAGTTCTATAGCTACTCTAACAACTTTAGACTAGTCCAAGACCATCCAAGTTCCATAGTCAATGTTACAACTTAAGACCACTTCTGGGATTTAAGACCACTTTTGTACTTACGTCTCGACTACGGAACGGCCCCAGACTCGCTTCATTGCCTTTGAAAGGAGTCATAACGCAATAAATTAGTTGATATCCCCAGCAATGAATATTTTAAGATCTAAGTAACTAAAAGCATTTTTCTTCTTTTCAGGTTTAGTGACTGGTCAAACCGATAGTGGTACAGAAAGCTCAGGTGCTCTTTTAGATGCATCTGGAGGAGAAGACGGGTTTGATGGAACTGTAGGATCTGGAAATTTTGCATCTGGAGAAAAGTCTGAGACGGTTGCATCTGGAGGAGAAACTGAAACTGTTACATCTGGAGAAGAATCCGAGACAGCTGCATCTGGAGGAGAATCTGCGACTGTAGCATCTGGAGAAGAATCTGGAACGATTTCATCTGGAGAAGAATCCGAGACTGTTGCATCTGGAGAAGAATCCGAGACTGTGGCATCCGGAGAAGAATCTGGAACGATTTCATCTGGAGAAGAATCCGAGACTGTTGCATCTGGAGAAGAATCCGAGACTGTGGCATCTGGAGAAGAATCCGAGACTGTGGCATCTGGAGAAGAATCTGGAACGATTTCATCTGGAGAAGAATCCGAGACTGTTGCATCTGGAGAAGAATCCGAGACTGTGGCATCTGGAGGAGAATCTGCGACTGTTGCATCTGGAGAAGAATCTGGAACGATTTCATCTGGAGAAGAATCCGAGACTGTTGCATCTGGAGAAGAATCCGAGACTGTGGCATCTAGAGGAGAATCTGAGACTGTTGCATCTGGAGAAGAATCCGAGACTGTTGCATCTGGAGAAGAATCTGGAACGATTTCATCTGGAGAAGAATCTGAGACTGTTGCATCTGGAGAAGAATCTGAGACTGTTGCATCTGGAGAAGAATCTGAGACTGTTGCATCTGGAGAAGAATCTGGAACGATTTCATCTGGAGAAGAATCCGAGAATGTTGCATCTGGAGAAGAATCCGAGACTGTGGCATCTGGAGAAGAATCCGAGATCGTTGCATCTGGAGAAGAATCTGGAACGATTTCATCTGGAGAAGAATCTGAGACTGTTGCATATGGAGGAGAATCCGAGACTGTGGCATCTGGAGAAGAATCTGAGACCGTTTCATCTGGAGAAGAATCTGAGACAGTTGCATCTGGAGAAGAATCCGAGACTGTGGCATCTGGAGGAGAATCTGAGACTGTTGCATCTGGAGGAGAATCTGAGGCCGTTGCATCTGGAGGAGAATCCGAGACTGTGGCATCTGCAGAAGAATCCGAGACTGTGGCATCTGGAGAAGAATCTGAGACCGTTGCATCTGGAGGAGAATCTGAGACCGCTGCATCTGGAGAAGAATCTGAGACTGTTGCATCTGGAGAAGAATCCGAGACTGTGGCATCTGGAGAAGAATCTGAGACCGTTGCATCTGGAGGAGAATCTGAAAGTGAAGAGGATGAATCTACCGAATCTGGATTACTGGACGGAACTGATGGTTCGGGTGAAATCGATGAAGATACAGTTGGATCGGGATTATTGGGTAAACTTGAAAAAGATCCAAATGGTATTGAATCTGGATCTGGAGAAGACAAAGTGTCTGAAACTGGAGAAGATGGCGATAATGTAGAAACTAATCGATCTGGAGAAGTTTCTGAATCTGAAGAAGATGATGAGAATGTAGAAACTGCTGGATCCGGAGAAGAGTCTGAGACTCCAGCATCTGAATCGCTGGATGAACAAGTGGGGAGCGGAGGAACCTATCTAACCGACAATGACGCAAACTCTGACTCGACGGGCGACGAACTGACGGAGGTTGAAATCGACGAGAACGGAAAAGGAATGTTGGAAGATCGAGAGGACAGCGACAACTCGGGTTTGCAACAAACAGTCGATACAAACGACCACGACGGCGACGACTCGCAACAGGGTGAAAAAAACGCCGTTCAAAATTCGACTGTCACTCCCAAACATCACATGACAGTGGATGGACAAGCTTGTATGTTCCCGTACACATTCGAGGGAGTCGAATACAACGAATGCATCGATTTCCACACTCCTAGTTTTCGCTGGTGCATGACCGACCACGCGCATAACTGGGGATTCTGCGGTATGTTACAATAGATAGAATTATTCATCGATATATATTCTTAACGGTTTACAGGTATATTGGTGAGATCAGCTTTGGCTTAAACCAAAGACAATACTGACTCAATTCAATGGGCCATTTTCAAAACAGTTTTGAAAAATGACCATACAATTTGAGTCGAAACGGCATATAGGATTTTAATGTTTTTAATGATGTTTTATTGAGTTTTGCTTATACTAATAGGCCTTTATTACGTTTTATTGAAATTGTTTTATATACTGGATTTGGAGATATTCTTGTTGTTTGGTAACTGTTTTTTTTTTGTCGTTGTTCACAGATCCGGTCGGAGCGGCGAGAGAAACAGTCGACGGAGAGCAATGTCATTTTCCTTTCCTCTATCACGGCGTAATTCATACTGACTGTACTACCGAGTTCGGCGAGAATGGCCGCGCCTGGTGTCAATACAAATCAAATAACGTCCCCGACAACTGGAAATATTGCAGTAAGAATGTTCGCCAGTTCATCTGGGTTAATATAATCCGAATACGGTTTAGACTGAACGTCGGAATACAAGGGAATACTGGCACCACCAGATGGCGCAACAACCGGAGCTTGGTTTTATAGACTATTATTAACTTAAACCTGGAGGCTAACTTGATTCATTTTCAATTGAGTTAACCTCTGGGTTAAAGGTAATACCAGTCTACAAAACCGGGCCTGGGTTATTCGAGGTGAAAACCAGTTCATTTTCAATGAAACTTAATTTTTTGGCTTCCAAATCCGAAAACTATCAAACGAGTTATCGGATAGATTTAAGATACCCTTTCTCATTCAGTTTGTTCATGGTAAGGATTTCACTGAAAATTGATTTCACTAATCAGAAAAGTTGACTCGAATTTAATTGAAATATAGAAGAAATTGAACCCAGTACCACTAGCGATCCTGGCGGATTATCACCGAATCATCAGTGAGCATCCCTCAGTAGCCTTCCCATTATTCCATTAGTACATCAAACATGGGCCGTTTCGAACGGTATTTTTTGCTTAGGCTGGTCGTACCGTGGACGTATAAATCGATCTAGCTTATACGTTCATGGTTTGTATCCGTAGCACATTGTCCCAAACACTTTTCCCCATGTTTCGGACAGTGTTTGGGATGAGTACCGGTAGTGGGGTACACATTCACATATTGAGGGTATAATACTTTGTTATAAGGTTCAAAGAAGTTACGTTTGAATTCAGTTCCAAGGTGTGTGGATGAACTTGTTTTTAATTGATAAAAAAACATATACAATTTCAGAGGTAAATCTGTGCGGTGTTGTGGATTGCGGTCACGGAACCTGCGTCGAGGACCGCGCATCGATGACCCATTCTTGTGTTTGCGATGACGGTTGGCTCGGAGAAAGTTGCGATCAAAGTAAGTGTCGTGTTCCCAATGACCCCTGGCGCCATCTACTCCACCCGCCAATATGGCGTGCCTAAAACATTACAGGACATTAACTCGTCGTTATATAACACCATCCTTCTCAATGTCACTGCTGCCTAAATGCCGCTATTTTTTTAGCAAATTTGCTCAATCCAAATTAAATTCAATGATAATACAAATTTTTACCATACAACCAAATTCGTTATGATGCCACGTTTTTCATTGGTCCCAAATTGGACCTTTACTGCCGTAAATCCCAAGTGAACTGCGGCATGGTTGTACTATTGTACTCATCCTCGCTTGCCAGGGGTCCGGTATCACTCCCGAACTCGCTTCCACCAGCCCCCTGGCCTCACGAAGCGTGATTTCATTACTGACGCTGTTGCGCATGACGTCATATATCGATTTGCGAAATACTTCCTTGTTCAGTAAAACGTTCGCTGATTGGTCCATTTAACGGGAAAACCAATAGAAGCCTAAAGTCGTTTGTTACAAGCGCTGTGATTGGTACGACCGGATTCTGGTCGGCTAGTAACGACTCCAACGACTCGTGAGGTCAAGGGGTTCGGCGAACAGCTTTAGCGTAGTGGTTTCGAATCCCTTGACGGGTGAAGATGTATTGTACTCTGTTGCTCCCTAGAGGATCCTCGCTTACCATCCTCGATTGCCACAGTCGCGCGCGGAGTCCTCATCTCTCAAAGGAGGTATCCCGCCTCCCTGTAAATTTATTCATAAGGCAAAGGTTAAAAACTAACGTATTCTATCGGTCAATGTTCACAAATTCTATTTCAGTCACCTTGTACTGCCCGTCTGCTGACTGCGGAAACGGAACATGCGAGGAGAAATTCGAACGGAAAAGTCACTCGTGTATTTGTGATATCGGCTTCGAAGGGGAAAACTGCAAAACACGTACGTTATCTTATACTATTGTATTGTGTAAATCATCTGAAAATCTGAATCGTTTTTACTATATAGCCTAACGCATACGGCAATGAAAAACGTCTCTCCCTCGCAAAAACTTTTACTGAAATGGTTTTGTGAGAAACGTGTTATTTTCTGTTGTGATGAGCCAAACGTTTTGCCGTGTGTGCGTTTTACCGCGTGTGTGTTTTGCCGCGTGTGCGTTTTGCCGCGTGTTCGTTTTGCCGCGTGTACGTTTTTCAGTGTATGCGTTGGGCTAATGAGACATCGACGACGTTTTGTACTACCGTACAGTCGAAGGTAATCACTCATCCGGTAACGGTTGGTCTCTTACGCGAGTCCGTGGGTTCAAAATTCAAATATCGACATTGAATTGTCTTTGAAACTAAATCGGGTCTTCATTTCTTATAAAATCACGGTGTTTTTTCTACGGTTAGTGACTAAATACTGTTCCGGAGTTGTGTGTGGACACGGTAAATGTGTGGAAGATTGGGAGAACAGACGCCATCAGTGTTCATGTGAGGAGGGCTACAGAGGCCATAACTGTACAGAACGTAAGTCACCCTCACACCCAGCCCCCAACCCCCAAGTTTAAGCTTTTTCATTTGCGATATTTTCTTTAAAATCCCGCACCTTCAATTTTGCGATTTTCAACTTTCCAAAATTCAAATATTGCCATCAACAGTGCTTGGGCATTGAAACGACTGTAAGGCAGTTCTAGAGCACGCTCGTGCAGTCTGAGCAATATGTGAAACCGAATGTCAGAAAGTCGGAACTGTAGTCCGAAAATAGTGAACCAGTGGATTGATCACGGTCGCTGTAGTCCGCGCTTAGTTCGAAGATGGCCACCAGTGTGAAGTGCGTAAGACAGAACTATAGGGCGTGCGGTTATTATCTCCGGCCACTAGTCGAAACTAACTACGAAAACCGAAGTTTGTCCTGGCTGAATATGTTTTCATTGTTTTATTTTTTTTTCTTAATTTCAGAGACTTTGTATTGCGATACTGCTCATTGCGAACATGGCGTCTGCGTTGAAGACTGGCACCACCGCAAACATATCTGTAACTGTGACAACGGTTACGACGGTGAAGATTGTTCCACCAGTACGTCTCAATTTTCCAAATCTCCTTATACAGGCTTTTCAATCTTCCCGGCCAGAGGTTAACAAAGTCCCAGATTGAATGGGCTTTTCCGAGCTATCAAAACCTTTAATGAATCTCAGCTTGACCCGCAGTGATGCTATATTGCGCAGTTCTATACAGATTCTCTACTTACTGCGTTCGTTGTTTTTTTTTTCTTGCAGAACACCTTTACTGCAAGAATGCCACTTGCGTCCACGGAACTTGTGAAGAACATTGGGATCGATCTACTCACGAATGTTTATGTGACGAGGGCTACACCGGAGACGAATGTGGATCTAGTAGGTTTCTTATCGAATATGAAAATACTCTCAAAAATGGCATCATCACTACCGAGTAACCCGATTCCAAACTCGGTATACCGAAAAGCTAATAAGTTGTAGTGAAGGTTGAACACGAATTTTAAAATGTCTAATTTCAGGAAGATTGTATTGTCAGGATAACGAATGCGGTGCTAATGGTGACTGCGTGGAAGCGTGGGAGAATAGAGGTTACAACTGCTCCTGTCACGATGGATATCACGGCGAACGTTGTACTACAAGTAAGTGTTGGGGGGAGGTGAAGGAATGACAACCAGGCCCCAGTTTCCCATTGTCTGAATTATGATTGATCTCAATGAAATGAACTGATAACAAAACTCACAACTGCGGAACTCGATCCAGAGTTACGTACATCTCAGGCGAACACAATTTCTACGATTGCCGAGCCATGTATGCTTTTAAAAAGAATATTACAGGACCGAGGGGTTTCACCGTCGGGTTTAGAGATTTTTGAAGAAATCCCAACTCAATTTCTGAGAGAATTAAATTCATCTGTTTCAACGATCTCTGTCTTTACAGAAAGTGCGACTTCGATTGGAAAGCAGGCCGGGGTTCGGGCCCCCAAACTACCCGGCCTAGATTTACCCCTGTATTTTACATTCGATGATAAAAACGGTGTTTTTGTTTCTATTTCGTAGCCGTCGAGTTTTGCCACCAGGAGGGTGTTGACTGCGGACACGGTTATTGCGAAGAAGATTGGGATAATTTAGGTTTTAAATGCGTCTGTGACGAGGGCTATGACGGAGTTTACTGCGCAAAAAGTACGTGGTTTCCTACATTCACAGCCCGATCTGAACAAGCACCACTTGAAAAGTTTATGGACATGTTACATTGAATTTTCCAAACGCATATATATATATATATATAGTTTCGAGTTGGCATGTTACTTTTTATTTGACACCAGCTGCTCTGTACTGTCCGAAGGCGAACTGTGGCAATGGAACCTGTCACGAAGACTGGGAAAACCGAGGACACACGTGCATCTGTACCGAAGGTTTCGAGGGACCGTCTTGTCACAATCGTAAGTTTTATTTCAGCCTACTGATCACTAGGGGTTTGGGGGGCTTGTTACGAATTCATTCTATGATCAAACTTACAAACACCATGGGTTACATATTAAACCGTAAATTGACCAGTCGCCCTACTGAATCTGTTCTTCGATTTCCGATTTCAAAATCAAATCCTTTGTTTCGTTCGTGGGCTTTTATCCCATATCATTCTCAAAATGATGGATAACAAATGTCGAGAGATAATATAAAATCCCATAACGATAATGAAAATGTTTCCTATATTCATTGATACAGATACGCGGTATTGTAGAGATGCGGAGTGTAAGAACGGCTATTGCGAGGAAGACTGGGAGAACCGCGGATTCATTTGCGCTTGTTACGACGGCTATACCGGACAGGACTGCGAAAACCGTAATTACATACACACATATTCCATTTCTTGATATTTCCATATGTATACCGAACTACTTTGTCTGAATACCAGACGATGTACGGGTTCTCCGGTCTTGTTTGGGAAAAACGGCTAAGTACTAGACTAGCGAACTACGAGAACGCATTCTTTGCCGTGAAGAATATCCAACTGAATATTGTAGAAAATCTAAGCTACAAGCAGTTCTCACAAAATGTTAAGTTAAGATTTATTCTATGAAAATATATAACATGTATTCATTGTGAAAAATGAGCTACATTTCATCTTAGCGCACGAGAAGTTCGATTCTCTTACTGGCAAAAATCTACTCGATAGAAATCAGTGTAAATGGTATAAGTAGATTTTTTAAATGATGTAAGTACATTGTATAGTACATTAGAATTGATAAATTTGGGAAATATTTCAAATCGATGTTCGATCTTTATGCATAACATTTTGAGATTATCCATGTATGCTGCTATGCCATTCGTACCTGTAAACATCTTACTTTTTATCATCCATGTATGCTATGCCATCTTACTACTTTTTGTCGCTTTGTACGTGTATATTGTTTGCTGCTGTTACTCTTTATTTCATTGACATTCATGGCACCTTCGTAATGGCGAATGCACGTACAATATACATGTGATAGTAAGATATACAGTATACAGTGTACAGTAACTATTTTGACAGAGGTCAACTACTGTTCGGACGATGTATTCTGTGGTAATGGAGACTGTCAAGAAGATTGGGACAACAAAAGTTTTCAATGCGTTTGCGACAGCGGTTTCACCGGCGACAACTGCACCGAAAGTAAGTTCATCGCCTATTTTTTCTAAATTCAGTAATTTGCATATGCAAATCATTTACGAGCACGTGACCGCGATGCGCTTATAGTAATGAAAACAATTTCATTATTATGCAACAGCTCTTTTCTGACCTTAAGATTTTCTCAAAGGTACAGGTTTAAGTTTAAAGCTGATAGACACTGAGTAAGGCGCTTATGTACGTATGCAAGGGTTCTCGCAGGTCGGGCAATGCCAGAAAAATTCCCTGCAAGAAAAATCATGAATTCCGACAACTTTCTTGAAAATCAGGGAATGTTATGTTTGGTCTCTTGTTTTTCTTGCTGGTGACGAGTGGCGCAAGGAACCTCTTGATAAGAAACAACCCCCACTGAGGATGTCTTATAATTTAATCGGGGAATTTCGGTCAAGGTTCGAGGAAAATCTCGGGGAATAACGGAAAAGTTTAGATTATCCGATCTCTAAAAGCTCTTGTCATGTCTTGAAAATCAATGATGTCGCTTGTCTATCTTTATTCAGAGAGGAACTATTGCGAGAACGTTAACTGCGGTCACGGCAGGTGCGAGGACGACTGGCCTGGCAGACGACACAAGTGCGTGTGTCAAGACGGTTACAACATCGCTGATAACTGCACCACCAGTAAGCTAGACTAATCCTTTACACTACTGGGCCCATTCTTAATCGCCCAAAAAGATGTTGGTCCAAATACATGCAGTAATGATATTAATATTCATCGATAAACCGCTCTCCACTCGCCTTGCAGTTGTTGGGTTATAACATTTACTGCCATTTTGAATTATGATAATTGTTCAAAATCAATACAAATACAAAAATTCAAGATTGACAGACGTATGGAGAAACGTATAAAGGTTTAGAAAATGTTCATACGACCCGTCCAATATCCAATCCTGAGTGACTAGTGTAGCTGAACCCAAGTGTCTCTTTCTAGAAATTATGTTTTGTAACGGTATCGACTGTGGTAACGGAACCTGTATTGAGAACTGGGACAACAGGACTCATCACTGTCTGTGCAACGAAGGATACGAAGGCACTAATTGCAAAATGGGTAAGCATAAAGTCGGCTAGAACATTCTAGAAAAATGACAATGTTAAGGATAATTATGATAGTAATTGTAACGATAATAGTAATAATGATAGTGATCTATTTGCATAAATGGCGTAGAACTATAATGATAATCTCCGCGCGTTTTACGTCACATGAGCAAAAAGACATTTTGAAACAAACCACACAATCAGCAAAAACTAGATCAGAAATAGTTTTACTGGCTGCAAGGCCATCTACACAAAATATCTCACAATGCGGAAAACAGTTTTTTAAATGATTCTCACTTTTTGAATGATATCTGCGTATGCCGTTAAAAAGTATAAGAGCAAGCCATGGTCCATCTTGCAAAATAACATACATTCTTTAAAACGTTATTGTTTTAGTATATTTGTGGATTTCTGTGAATTTATCTAAAGAATAGTTGAAGTTGGGATACGTAATTTCTTTCAAATCATTTATTTCCTTATTTTTTTCAGTGAAACGTTACTGTTCGGAAGCCGACTGCGGCAATGGAACGTGCGCGGAGGATTGGCACAATCGAAAGCATATTTGCACGTGCCCAGAGGCGATGGGAGGCTCCGACTGTAGAACAAGTGATTGTTATTATATGAATACATATGATTGATACGAAGATAGAATATTTTCGAATTTATTGGCACGATAAGACGCACGTTATCGCTCTCCCACACGCTGAGCAGGGTCCTATACACACACACACGTAGCACTGCATACCTTTATTAATGGTAAATTCATCGAGAATCAGCATCGGGAAGTTTTCAAAGTTACAAAGTATTGTTATTGTTTAAGTGGGTAAAATGGTACAACTGCAATGTGATTACGAAATCAACAGTATTTGTTCAATGTCGTTTATAGGAAGTAAATTCTGTCCCGGAATCGACTGTGGTAATGGTGTATGTAAAGAAGACTGGGAACATCGAAGTCACGTGTGCCAGTGTGAAGAGGGTTTCGACGGAATGGATTGTAAATCCAGTAAGTGACTAGAATAACCGCGAGTGGAGGGCTTCACCATCAAGAATTCATATCCAAGTGTCAATGTGTCTGTTCTACTCATTTTCCCACCTAGTGATGGACTAAGAGGGACTTGCAGAAGTCCATCATTTTGAATGCCCTTTATCATTCTTTCAACAAACAAAAAGTTGGGGTGGGAGTACTCTTGATTTGGCCTCAACGTCAAAGTGCTTTTTTGGGATGTGACCTGCCACCACAGCTGTCTGTGGAGGTTGTTGACCAAAATTTCATCAAATTTAGTGTTCACTACGAATGTCTGGCCGTTCTACCCGCTGCCCTCCCACCTCAGAGCTGTGAGGAGAGGGGCTCTCTAAGAACCTATGGTTCAGTTCTATTCAATGTGTCTCTACCACAGTGTCCTGTGAGGGGTTCCTCAAATGATTGTTGCTTTCATACAGTTTAAAACATGGATTTTCTTTTTAATCTACATGTGTTCCTCTCTTTCTCTCTCTTTCCCTCTCGCTCTATTTAAGTCATGAAATACTGTACGAACGACACCGACTGCGGATTCGGATTTTGCGAGGAGAATTGGGAAAAACGAGGACATATCTGTATCTGTAATCACGGTTACACCGGCACCAAATGCCTCCAAAGTAAGTAATAATAGTGAAGAATTCGTCTTTTTGGTGTAACAGAATTGTAGTAGATGAATTAATCAAAAGTATTATTTCTAGAGGGGCCTTTATCGAAAACCGACCACCCCCCCCCCCCCCCAAACCACCATAACTATGATGTGGTTTGCCTGGAACGCTACTACAAGAATTCGTATCTCCCCATCATGAGAGCCGATACCCCATATACAACCACCACAACTATGAGACTCTCCACCAAGAAACACACTCCGACAAAGCTTTTAAAGTGCCCGTCTTTCAATACAAAATTAATCAAAGGTATTCATTATAGTTTCCTAAACATTATGTTCAGCTGAATAATTTGTCGGTGTTTTTGTCTCTGTAGCTATCGGCCACTGTTCAGAGGACACTTGTAAACACGGCAAATGTAACGCGGGAACTTGCGTCTGCGATCTCGGGTATGCCGGGAAAAGTTGTGACCTGCGTAAGTGATGTATATATATATCAGTGTGCGACAACACGAAAAAAATCTTCACATTTTACGAATGTTTTCAGTTTTGATCGCGTATTCTATCTGTAGTCGAAAGTCAAGCCGGTGCCTGCTCGGATGCTACTTGTCTGAACGGTCACTGCGAGGAAGATCTGGAAAAAGACGGCCATAAGTGCGTGTGCGAAGATGGATACGAAGGCGATTATTGTCAATACAGTACGTTTTTATATATGGATATCCTTAGCCTATACTGGACAGTTGTGTGGGTTTCATTTGATACTAAAATCAGTTCCACAGTTGTGTGGGTTTCCATTTGACACTGAACTCAGTTCCACAGTTGTGTGGGTTTCCATTTGACACTGAACACAGTTCCACGTGTGCGTTTGATTTGACTCTGAACCCAGTCCCACATTTTTGTGGGTTTGATTCGACTCCAGTTTAATCGGAGGTTTAATTTGACTTTGGAGCCAGTTCCACAGTTGTACGGGTTCCATATGTCACTGAAGTTAGTTCCACCGTTGTAATGGATTTAGTTGACTCTGAAATCAGTTCCACGGTTGTGTTGGTTTAATTTGACTCTGAACCCAGTTTAACAGTTGACTGTATGGGTTTAATATGTCACTGAAATCAGTTCCACAGTTGTAATGGATTTATTTGACTCTGAACCCGGTTTCACAGAATTCTATTCATCATCTGAATGAATCATTGTAGAGACTCGATACTGCGTAGACGCCGACTGTGGTGACGGTATTTGTGAAGAAGATTGGGAGAACAGAGGACATAACTGTATATGCGAAGGCGGACTCGAGGGATGCGCGGCTAGTAAGTGCAAAATCACGATCATAACGTCGTTTTAATTCCGCCGAAACGAACGATAGTTCGAATTGTTTTTTCCGCAGATATTCACGAATACCTGGAGAATGAGAGGGAAAGATGTAACGTGGATAAATGCGGCCACGGACGCTGCATCGAGGATCCGGATCACAACCGTTATATCTGCGTCTGCAACGACGGCTATTCCGTCGCGTCTAACTGCGAGGACAGTAAGTAATGACTAATAGAATTAACGATGATTTGAATATGCAAATTGGAATTAGATTATGCTAATGGTTTCTCCTTTCATTTACAAACACTTTCTTTCAATAGTCAAAGAAGAAAATTTTCAGTAAAAGTATCCAGCCCTTTACTTTGGAATAACATCAGTGAAAATCTTAAAAAAACATGGAAAATTCTAAACTGTTCCTAAGAAATTATAGAAAGCAACTTTGTGCTTGATTTTATCATACAGTTATTCGAACTAAAATTATTGTTTTTGGAATATTACAGAAAATAACTGGCTTATTAAATGATTATATCTTAATCAAGCTGTTATCATAGTTTACTTTGATTGCATTTTGTGTGTTAAGGGTTGACTGTGAGCATATTATTTTCTTTATTGCATTTCTCTTTTTTTCTTTTCTCTTTTGAGGGACCTGTTTTATAAAAACTATTCCTTAGTTTCTACAGACCCCCCCTCCAGGTCCAATTTACTGTATTTTGTATTATGCTTTGTACACTATGCTGTAAATTATATTTGAAAAATAAAGTGTTCAAATCAAATCAAATCAAATCATACCGATTATTTCAGGTAATGCACATTCTACGGTCATGCAACTTAACTTACGTTGATGGAAATATGCAATTTGAATATGCAAATTAACTCTCGAGTTATGTATATATTTCAGAGATTGTTTACTGTAAGAATGACACTTACTGTGGTCACGGAACTTGTCAAGAGGACTGGGAACACTATCGCCATAGATGTAATTGTACGCGAGGATATGCTGGCGTTAACTGCACCGGTAAAGATATACATGCTGGTTTGATTGATGTAGCTGCCTAGGTTCATCTTTGCGACAGCGCCGCTGGTCTTGGCTACCACGATCACCACCACCACCACCACCACCACCACCACCACCACCACCACCACCACCACCACCACCACCACGATCACCACCACCATCACCACCACCACCACTAACATCAGAGCTCAGACCACTATTCCAAAATCTTCTATATCCTATAGTAAAAACAAGAAATTCGAGAGTTTAGTTCATATATAAGCGCGTAAATTCAGGGGAAATCCTGCTTATGGCTCATAGGCCAGCATCTTAGCTACGCATGGAAGTGGTTTTCGACCCACATACCCAACCTAACTTTTGAAATAATCAAACCTTTACAAAGGAGGGGTATCCCAGTACAGGTATGCCAGTACATCTGAGCCCAATATCTAAGGGAATCCCCCAACGTGTTTGGTACCCTTACTCCAAGCAAAAAAAGTCCAGGGAATCCCTTATTTCATCATCAATCATCTGTCTCTCAGAATCAATGGATTTCATACATTCGTTACCTATCCCATTTGCAGAAATTATGGCAACATTTATCGGGGACCTGTTCTTCACTCTAGGTACTATTTTTGGGGTCCGGCCCTACGCATCTTCGAGCTACTAACCTAATTGTGGTCTGATGCCATCACCACCACCACCATCACCACCACCTGGCGGGTTAACTGACTGAAAAGGGAATCTATTGCTGAAACTACCATTCAGATCTGAAAATACCAGATTCTAGATCTTTATTTTGCAAAGCATTTAAAAACAAAAACGTAGAACTGTATATTTATATGAAACTTAACGTTGTATTTGAGAAAGTATTCGAAAGCAAATCGAAATCTGCAACGAAGGGAATTTCTTTCACTAGTTCTTATTGCAATGTTGTTTCGCAGATACGGACCACTGTTTGGACTACGATTGCGGTCACGGTCATTGCGTCTATCACAAACACGAAGAGACGAAAAATTGTAGCTGCTACCCGGGATACAAAGGAGAAAGATGCGGCGAAAGTGAGTACAATAACAGACATTTCATGTTAACGTCGAAATATCGTCAGGATTCAGGATGGCCGCTTTACCTGAAAATCAGGGAAAGTCGGAGAATTATTTTTTTTTCTTTAAAAAAGTGAAGGTATTTTATAAAGAAAAAGCTAAAAATCAGGGGAAATTCAGGGCATTTATTTCCCGTCAATGTCTTACGTATTTGACTGTGTTAATTGATTGCATTCTGAGCAGGTGACGAAAAAGCTAAAGAAAATAACTTACATGCCAGGGAAGCAAGTCAAATAAAAACAGCCAAACCCTGACATTTTTCCGATTTTTCAATTTTTCCAGGAATCGACTATTGTAACGAACTGAGCGTCGAATGCGGTGACCACGGCACATGTCACGAATTCTGGAACGAGCAGACGGCTGGCTGTTTCTGCGAGACCAACTACTACGGTGACCATTGTCAATTCAGTAAGAACATAACAGCCGTTTGATGAGTTTAAAACCCATTATATACAAAGTCTTAAAGATTAAAAACGGATTTTCAAGGCTGTAGCAGTGGGGAAGGGCACAATCGTATATTCTCTTTTTATGCATCTAATTACTAATTGATTGTTTGTGTCTGCGTACGTTTCATGACTCATTCACTCATTTAAGAAAAAATGACCGGCTGTCAGAATCTGAGGCATTTCAAGAACAAGACGCAAGACGGAGAGTATGAGATATTCTTCGGACCCCATAACAATTATAAAGCGTTGATCTACTGTAAACACATGCACACAGACTGGCCGGAAGAGTTTCTTACGCTCGTCAACGTGCCCGGAAATTACGTCAAAAACGGAAGCGGAATTGTCTACTTCCACCGCATCCGAATCGATATACACGTACGTATTTCTGTTGTATATACAAAGATGGCGACCTGCATCGAATCACCCAATGACATCAACGATGTATCTATTTGAGCCTCCTGTTAAACAAAGCTACATTCAATATGTGATTTAATAATCGTCTCATCGATGAACCGATCCTTAGACCCATCCCCGAAAAAATGGCTGCCTATATAAATCCCATATGACGTCATCAAATTGCCTATTGAAATGATATACATCCGAAAAAATGGCTGCCTACATAAGTCCCCCTATGATGTCATCAAATTGCCTATTGAAATGATATACATACTCACATCCAAAAAAAATGGTTGCCTACATAAATCCCCCCATGACGTCATCAAATTGCCTATTGAAATGATATACATACTCACATCCGAAAAAATGGCTGCCTACATAAATCCCCCTATGACGTCATCAAATTGCCTATTGAAATGATATACATACTCACATCCGACAAAAAATGGCTGCCTACATAAATCCCCCATAAGTCCCCTCGTGAGATCATCGAAATAACTAATGATTAGTACATGAAAATAATGTCGGTTTTCTAGAATATGCGCTTGATCACAAATGTATTCTACTACACAAGCGACTCAACTATGGCGACAGCGATGGCTCAGGTCGGTAAAACTAATATTCAATATTCGATAATTACTTACAAGCGTTCTTTATTGATAATTAATTGGACGCACATTTCCTTTATCGTTAAAGAACGTGAACTATGGCGAAGTAGCGGAATGTGCCGGACCGTATATTACGAAGGGTGAATTCAGCATCGATCTAACCGGTACGCCATTCCACGTGAAAAAGGTAGGTACATACAGCCCCGAAGAATCGATGAAACCGCCGCCTGCTTTTTGTCACCATGTCATATTGGCGACCGAACGCCATTAGCGATTAACATGAAAAAAAATCCCGTTAGTTTCTAAATCACCTGCTAAACTGCGGTAATCGAGGATTCCATTCCTATGGCAGGCGAGGATCCGCTAGGTTCTTTAGTAGTTATTCGGTCTTCAGGCCTCACTTTCCTTGCATTTCAGTCAAAATCGAATAAATCATTGATGACAACTATACTAATTACTGATTAGAAAATGAATTTAATGTGTATTAAGTGCGAGTCCTCAAATATGAAGTGTTGCCTAAGACGTTACAAGTTGGACATAATCTATCGATTGTTGGTGAATGGAGATTTGACAATTTATTTACGACGTAACAATTACGATTACGATTACGATTACGATTTTATTCACACTCCAACCATTTCCATGGTATATGGAGGAAAACTATTACGCAAGGCGAGTGATCATCACGCCATCTGGTGGGATAGCGGTGTTGCAGTTCCGCTATTAGTTTTAAAATCTAATGAAGTGTTGGATGAACTCTGAAAGTTCCAACCTTAAACCTCACCCAGTAGAAATAAATACATTCGGAAAATCTATTTTCTTTATTGAAGTAATTATAAAACATTTCATATTTCAGGTCGATTCGCTCGAAGATCGGGTTATTTGGAAGCTATTCGGTAACGAGTCGGCACAGCTGCTTAGTCCGTCCTATCCGCAAGGTCAAACCGTCAGCGGATTTTGCGGAGGCAATTGCGGCGGTTGCTGGCCGATGAACCATCAAATACCGCTCAGATACATGTGGGGCAACGCGATCAAGCATCTCGTACCGTCGCATCCACGCAGCTGCTCCGAGTTAAAGGACGACTCCGGTTTAATCGAAGACGGCACGTTCCAGTTGTATTTCGGCGACAAAATGCAGTATAACGCCACGTTCTATTGTAACAATATGAAGTACACGCCGGAGGAGTATTTGATTTTGTACAGTAGAAATAATTTCGCGCACGCCGACAGCACCGGCGTCGACGGTAAAGAGTTCACTTTCCACTACGCCGGTAACATCACGTACAATAAAGTGCGCGTCAATCTCGAGGTACGGCGCTCATTTGAGCATAGAAAAATTTACGTTCAGGGGCGCATTGGTTTGATACCTAAAGACGAAAAATTGCCCAGAATAGAACACACATTTTGTAGCCATATAATTTTTCGACTAGCCTCTCCATATTTGGGGTCGAATGCAATAACAGACCCTCGAAGTTTGTCAACTCCCTAATAACCGTGGTTTGTGGTTACGTACAGTGGAACCTCGTTACAGCGAACTTCACGGCCCAGAAGTGATTTCGTTATAACCCGATAGTTCTTTATATCCAGAGTATGAAATTTACTAGGTTCTCCACGTTGGGACGAAATTCTATATTTGTTATACGCGGAATCGTTGTTTCCGAGCTTCCACTGTTTGGAGTAAAATCATTTGAATGAACTGATATCTTTAAGGCATAAGCTAGTACTGAACAGCACTGAAACGACGTCACTCGCAAGCCCGTTTTAACTTAATACCAGATCCAGTTCTGCTCCGGATCAGTTTCGTTCACCCATAGCCTTGTCTGATGTTACCACTTAGTATCCGGGACCTAGTTCCACAGTTGTGAGTTAAGATGTTACTCATCGAAAATTAACTGATTTCATTCACCTCAGGGTTAACTATACCTCACGAAACTGCGGAACTGGATCCGGGCGGGTGGCTACACTAGGATCGTAGAGCGACGGAGATCAATGTGGGAAAAGCCATTTCCAGGACCGATTGAACAGTTTAGCGACTTCGGGTTTCAGTTTGAACCCATTACCACAGTTTTACTAAAACTTTATTTCTTTTTTCAATCGTCCCGGCCTCAGATACAATATTCGACATCAGGGGCCGGTTCCATAGTCATGGCTTAGACTTAAGCCCAGTCTAAGACCATGTTAGTTCTATAGCTAATCTAACAACTTAAGACCAGTCTAAAGACTTGAGCCCACTTTTGGACTTAAGTCTCGACTGTAGAACTGGCCCCTGTTCATTACCAAAGATCTCCAGTGAAATTGACCTAGCCCCACAATCGTGACTGATTCTTGTATTGTAAATCTACTGGATCTTACAGGAGATGTTTATAGATACTTACGACGGAACGTTCGCTGCTAAGGTCGGACCGAGACCGCCGTATATGGGTGTCGGCTACGGCTGTAGGAAGAACGGCACTTTCGCGGTGGATTTGAAGCATACCGTATTCCAAATCGACATGACGGTAAGAGAAAATTAATGATCAGATGAAATTGGGGGTTTTATTTGTGATGCCGTCGATATTTAGAGAATCAGGGAACTCGGTAGTGTTGAGACTGCTATAAATATTTTACTGAGTTCAGAATCAGGGAACTCGGTAGCGCGTTGAGACTGCTGTAAATATTTCACCGATTTGAGAATCAGGGAACTCGGTAGCGTGTTGAGACTGCTGTAAATATTTCACTGAGTTGAGAATCAGGGAACTCGGTAGCGCGTTGAGACTGCTGTAAATATTTCACCGAGTTGAGAATCAGGGAACTCGGTAGCGCGTTGAGACTGCTGTAAATATTTCACTGAGTTCAGAATCAGGGAACTCGGTAGCGTTGAGACTGCTGTAAATATTTCACCGATTTGAGAATCAGGGAACTAGGTAGCGCGTTGAGACTGCTGTAAATATTTCACTGAGTTGAGAATCAGGGAACTCGGTAGCGCGTTGAGACTGCTGTAAATATTTCACTGAGTTGAGAATCAGGGAACTCGGTAGCGTGTTGAGACTGCTGTAAATATTTCACCGAGTTGAGAATCAGGGAACTCGGTAGCGCGTTGAGACTGCTGTAAATATTTCACTGAGTTCAGAATCAGGGAACTCGGTAGCGTTGAGACTGCTGTAAATATTTCACCGATTTGAGAATCAGGGAACTAGGTAGCGCGTTGAGACTGCTGTAAATATTTCACCGAGTTGAGAATCAGGGAACTCGGTAGCGTTGAGACTGCTGTAAATATTTCAACGATTTGAGAATCAGGGAACTAGGTAGCGCGTTGAGACTGCTGTAAATATTTCACCGAGTTGAGAATCAGGGAACTCGGTAGCGTGTTGGGACTGCTGTAAATATTTCACCGAGTTGAGAATCAGGGAACTCGGTAGCGCGTTGAGACTGCTGTAAATATTTCACTGAGTTCAGAATCAGGGAACTCGGTAGCGTTGAGACTGCTGTAAATATTTCACCGATTTGAGAATCAGGGAACTAGGTAGCGCGTTGAGACTGCTGTAAATATTTCACCGAGTTGAGAATCAGGGAACTCGGTAGCGTTGAGACTGCTGTAAATATTTCAACGATTTGAGAATCAGGAAACTCGGTATTAAGGGGGTATTTTAATATTTGTGTAGTCTCTAATCTGGCGATTCGTTTCTACTCCACAGAGAACCGAATGGGAACCGTTCCAGATCGAGGACAGTGAACCGTATCGGAATATATTCTCACAAGAGAAACAAGACGTCACCGGTTTCTGCAGAAATATGGCTGGAAATGGAAAGTGTGGAGGATGTCGACCAAAAAACGGCCGCATCTATATCAAATGTGCGTATAAGGACTTCAGCGATGAAAACTTTGGGTGGGACTGTGGCAAGCGAGGGTTCCGCGGCAATCCGCCATAAAAAAAAAATAATTCAATTTTATCTTTAATTCGAATTAACTTTTCTCCTAAGGTCATCCTTGCTTGCCGGGGTTTGGTTGCCGCCCGCCGAATATCATTGTGGCATAAACCCTCGCCGCAAACCCTTCATTGGTCCAAGATTTTTTGGGCGGACGGGTTGCCGCTAAGTGACCACCAGTCTACGTATTAAGCTAAACAGACTTCCCCTGCAGCAAGAATCGCACCGCGTCTGATTGGATAGATATACCTGACTGTGATAGCTTATTCCGAAAATATATTTTGGATTTTCTTTTTTTCAGACCTAGGTCCGGACTTCAATTAAAAGGAAAAGCATCACACCGACACGCGGAAACCGTTAAAAGCCTGCATAGGCCTACATATATATATATATATATATATATATATATATATATATATATATATATATATATATATATATATATATATATATATATATATATATATATATATATATATATATATATACATTTAATTTTGGAACTGTTTAGACGAAAGCTGTAACTGTAATAAGGTTTTCGTATTCTTGTGTCTATCTCCAAGTAGAATTGTTTAAATTTAACAGAATAGAAATATCTCCCTGGTAGAAAACGATTTGTTGCTTTGTTGATATATGAATGAACCCCCCCCCCCCCGTCTCCGCAGTATTGTGTTAGTATGCCCCCCCCCCCCAGAAAAATTAAGGGTCCAGCTAGCTTTCAAGTGATAGAGAGTAAGAGATTGGAAAATGTACTGATCGCATAAGCCTAGCGACCTACCGTAGATAGTATTATAGCCACATCGAGAAACTCACCACAGAAAGCGTCTCCCAAAAGCTGAATTCAAAAGAAATATTCTGCAATTCGAATAAGTATCAAACTGCCCTAGTAAAATTCCACCGTACTGCATTCGACTGGAAGAGAACGATTCGTTATCCATGTTTTATTCTCCTCGGTAACGATGAAACCCCTGCGCCCCCAGCAGTGGAACTTATATTACAATTCCCAGATCTTCCCACTCAACTCAAGTTAAACAATCCCAATCGTACACCGATATAGTGATGTCATTCAAAAGCACGGGTAAATATCCCTACACTCCTGACATCGACCTCTAGAGAGACTTCTAAACGTCTTGTCCTCCGTTTTTAATTTTTGATTTTTTTTTGAATAATGCGTATTCGTTTAAGACCTTTGAAATTTGTTCACCCAGTGAGTTTAAATCGTACCATATCGATACCATTATCGTCCTAGTATACCGGTTTATTGCTTTGACTTGTTAGTACGTCACCGGATTTTGTACCAGCATCAGTTCATTCGTACATGATCTATCTACGACAGCTGTAAACTAATGTCCCGAATTTGACTGTGTCCCAACCGAACCGATGGTCGTTTAAAGCGCAATTGGATTAGAAAATTAAGCGACAGATTTTAGTAGCGGGCGGGATTCGATAGTTTACATTCGGGTCAGAAGGATACAAACCACGTTGAACGATAAGCAAGCAACGAAAAGGTAAGCGAAACAAAAACGCGATGATCGTCTGCCAATCCGCATGTGCCATCACAGGGGCTCGTATCAGAGTTGTAGGTAATGTAAAAACGATAATCTGTTAATCCTATGTCTATAGTATATATATATGTATAAACTATAGACACACGATTAACTGATTATCGTTTTTACATTACCTACAACTCTGATACGAGCCCCTGTGGGTGCCCTGTTTAATCAATTTTGAACCAAGTCGAATCGATAAATTATTAGCTTTATGGAAACTTTTCTGACTCGCGTATTCTTTCTCGTTTTAACAGTTTTATCAGTGAGGGTTGTTTCTATTTGATTGATTAGAGATTTTCTTCAGAATGCCTCCTCATCGCTATCAGCAGTTGTTCGTCGCCTGTGCCTTTTTGGCGTTCGTTTATTACGTCATAGTCCACCGTGGATCTCCGGCGATGGTTTCCGATGATGCCCGAACACCGCCGAAGACGATATCGATGGTATTTACGGGTGACATCATGGCGCACCGGAACATAACGCGATCGGTGTTCGACGAGAAAACTCAAACTTACGATTACAACCCAATATTCAGGTAACTTTATTTCAATGTAACTGAATGTGAAGTGTGGACGATCGGTTTTTGAAAGTTTGCTAATAAAATGTATAATTTCTGGTGTTTCTGGTTTCAATCAAAAATATCTCAGGTAAAGTTCGGAACACATGTGAAGTGTTGATGAACAGCTTTTGAAAGCACGCTGATAAAATATCTAAAGTCTAGCGTTTTTAGTTCATTTTCAATCAAAAATATCTCAGGTAAAGTTCGGAACACATTTGAAGTATGGGCGATCAGTTTTTGAAAGTGAGCTGATAAAATGTCTATTGTCTGATGTGTGTAGTTAATTTTCAATAAACAATGTCTCAGGTGAAGTACTGAACACATGACCCCGAGTGTGGTCTATCAAAAATTGACAGACACAAGTACCAAAAGCCCGAGAGGGAGCGGGTCCATTCTACTTCATTTCAATAAATCAATCTTTATTCTCCGTTTAGGTTTGTTAAGCCAAAATTAGCAGAAACTGATTTTGCGATCGGCAATCTTGAATGTGCAGTCGGTTCTTCTCCGGATGCGGACTTGGCGAACGGCCATTTTACGATAGTCGTACCGCCGTCGTTCGTCGAAGCTTTACGTAACGCCGGATTTGACGTTCTGGTTACGGCAAACAATCACGCAAACGATGGAGGAAAAGCGGGTGTCGTCAAAACGAGCGAAACTCTGGACGAATTCGGCATCAGGCACACGGGAGCGTTCGTCGACGGTGACGCGCGTCGGAGACTCTCACCGTTATTACTCGAGAAGGACGGGTTCCGTATCGCGCTGCTGGCGTTCACCAGACACACGCCGTCAGAACTCGATATGGAACCGCCGACCGAAATGAACTATCTCGAAGAAACGACTATTCGTCGCGAGGTGGAACGCGCTAAAAACATGAACGTCGACCAGATCATCGCCTTCGTGCACTGGGGTCTAGAATACCAGGAACACCCCGATTACTACTTCCAGAAATTGTGGTTTAAATTCTTCAAAGAACTCGGCGTGAATATAGTGATCGGGGCTCATTCTCACGTGCTACAACCGATGGTTTGGGATAAAAAGGACGACTCCTTGGTCGTGTATTCGTTGGGTAATTTCCTAGCCGATATGACCTATAAACTTCCATCGCTGAAAGGAGCGGCCATTTTTCGCCTGGTTTTGGAAAAGCGCGCAGACGGCAAAGTATCGATTAAAACAGCCGACTACGAGTTGACCTACATTCAAAATCGCGCAGCTGGGAATATGAGCCAATCGTCGTTCGCCATTCTACCGGTGAAAGAGTTCGAAAATAATGCTAGGTATTTCGACGATTTGGAATTCAAGGATGAAGCCATGCGAGTTTCGGCGACGGATATGAGACGGTTGATGGCCGTCGAAACAGTCGGTATACGCGAGCGCCACGCTGAGAATTTCGATCAGCAAAGCCTAGAGTTCCAGTCGAAATTCCTGCGCATGAAATCGAATACCCCTCCATTTAGAATATGCCCGTCTTTGGAATCGATGGAGAGAAACTAGGCCGACTGCCACGACCATTCGGAGACGTGGCACGGATCATGCACCGGCCACTCGGGATAACGCTGAAACACGAATTCATATTTGAAAGTAAAAAAAACCGGTCAATTTCCTCACATACCCTAATGTAGAAAATATTACCAAATCGTAAAATAGATTTTGTGAAGTGTAATATTGTTGAATGATAAAATAAATAGATTTGTTTGATGAAAAATTAAACATTGATAGGATCGGTTTCGGTTCGTCGGCGAGATGGATTACAGTAACAGATTTCGATAACGTTTGTTGCATTATATTTCGCCATCATGGTCCGCACCGGAGCTCATTATGGATTTCGGTTCATTTTCTTGTGGATAACGACCGTTATGACGTCATTAGAAGGTAGGACCAGTTGCACGGCTGGAACTGAAAAAGACAATATTCTAAGCTAAATGGTCTCATGTGTTATTTGAGCTACGTGAAGGAGGTCAAACCTGAAAATTGTGGTCGTGGCACCTCTCTAGTTGTGTGGTTATCATTGTATGTGACCACAGTCTGTGAGATCGAGTTCAGGTCGAGACAGCAAACCGACCCTCCACAGACCACTCATGCGCAATCTATAGATTGATCAAATAGGTCGGATTTCGATTGTTCTGGTACAAACCAGTATGTGGCGTGTACGACAAAAGGTCTCCGCGTTATTGTGTTGACGGCTCTGTGGGCTCAACTCTCTACACGAGAACTTCGCAATGAAACGGCGGCTAGAATGCATTTTTCTTGTTGAGCCGGACTCACACGAGGGTCATGGCTGGGTCCAGAGAAACTGGCGAAACTTCTGTGGCAATCGAGGATTCCAGTGATTATGGTTTTGCGTGAACCATAACTCAATTTCATATGTTTGACTCCTGAGTTAAATTACGTCAAATTTTCAAATAAGAGATAGAGTCGAATTTAAGTTCTAAGACTGTGGAACTGGTTGTGTATTTATTCATTTAACGCATTTTTTCAGCGAATGGTTTGAAGCCGTCTGGTATGTACGGTAGAAGATACGGCGATTGTAACGGGTATGATATTGGACCGGTTAGAAGCGATAATTTCACCAAGTGCATTGACGCGTGTGACGCCTCGTCCAGATGTACCGGTCTAGCTGTATTTAAACATAAACGGCCGTTCGAATGCTGGTTGAAATATCGTAATTGCCCGGATTTGAACGCGCAAATGTCGGTGTATTTCTTCGAGAAGCTGTACCGCAACGACGGTAAGTCGCACGATACGGAAAAATATCGGTGGCAAGGTGAAGGTTACTGCAATACCGAGTACTAGCAGATGAGATTTATTTTCGATGGAGCGACTCTCGTTTGAAACGTATATAGCGTTTAGAAAATGATACTTTAGAATTTCAAACCTATTGTGTCGATTTAATGAATAAGCAGTCTAATTATTGTATTTAGAACGACTGTATTTTCTTCTCAAGTTCCCAAATATTCCAGGCGAGAGCGTTAAACCTTCCTTGTCGTGTTTTTTTAGCTGTGAATAAATTTTCAAATCTCCGTTTACCCAAAACCGATAGATCCATGCCTCGCCTGCGATGTGTAAGGCAACGAACTACATTTTATTTTTGATTGTAACTTATCATCGAAAACTGCTCGAATTTGGACACCTTTAAGAACTCGATGTTGTAAAAGATCCAACATTGCAACTGGTTTAATTCGTCTCGGTCTAGATGTATATAGATCCTTCAATAGTGTGTATTTTGAAAAATAGTTCGTTTTAAATGGCGTGTTTTATATTCTAAATGCTTTTATTTTTGCGTTTTCAACTGCGAATGCCTTTTTCCTTCACATATTATGGAAATTGGTTTGAGTGTAATAGATATTTGTATGCGGTGGCTTATGGTCGTGGTAAGGTCTTCCGATAGGCAGGGGGGGGGGTTCCTGACCTAATACACGTCCAGTTTCCATAGATTTGTTAATATTCAGCATAATTTTTCTTTTCGTAGACGCGGGTAGAATCTTCAAATATGGCGTGAACGCAGCGATGCCGGGGGTTATTTCACAGCCGCTGAAACCCGGAGTGACGTACACGCGTTTTAACGACGCTGTCAGTTGTTTATTGAGTTGCAGTCACGATTCGAATTGTTACTCGTCGAATTATCGATCGACAACGAAAGAATGTTACACGTACAGTTTGCAACATTTCTACGACGTGCGCCCGATAACAGCGACCGGTTGGACTTTATACTACGTGTACTTGTGGTAGACGGTGAGATACACTTTCCGGCCATCCTGAATGCTTCACGAAATTCTCAAACATATCTAAGAAAAGGATAAGTCTGGTTAAGGCCATGTTCACCCGTCAAGGGATTCGAACCCACTACGCTAAAGCTGTTCTCCGAACCCCTTGACCTCACGAGTCGTTGGAGTCGTTACTAGCCGACCAGAATCCGGTCGTACCAATCACAGCGCTTGTTACAAACGACTTTAGGCTTCTATTGGTTTTCCCGTTAAATAGACCAATCAGCGAACGTTTTACTGAACAAGGAAGTATTTCGCAAATCGATATATGACGTCATGCGCAACAGCGCCAGTAATGAAACCACGCTTCGTGAGGCCAGGGGGCTGGTGGAAGCGAGTTCGGGAGTGATACCTGACCCCTGGCAAGCGAGGATGGGTTAAAGCTTCAAAAAATTTTCAAAATCCGAATAATCATCTTAGCCAAATATGGCTGTGCGCTCTGGTTGGGATATATTATAAATCGGTGAACGGTCTTTTCTATCAGCTGAAAAAATAATTGACACTTTCCTTGATTAATAAAAAAATATGCGCGCGTGCGCAGACTACGAATTCACTGTCGATGATGGAAATTTAATCGAACATTTGATTTCAAAACAAAATGATTTTAATGAGAAATTAAATATTCATAGCATCGGCTTCGACAATAAACATTGAGAATTAATATCATTCATACATCATTTTGGTCAACTTGTGTTGAGTTTGATTTGCAATTTGTGTCATTATGTTCCGCGGCGGAATTTGTTTAGGAGGATTTCAACACTTATTGTGGATAACGGTCGTTATGACGTCATTAACAGGTAGTATACACGGACCAGTTGCAAAAAACGGCCGTCTTAGCTATATTGTTTCATGCAGCAGTGTTTGAGCTACGTGAAAGAGGTGAAACCCAGAATTGTGGTCGTGGCACCTCTCTAGTTGTGTGGTTATCATTGTATGTGACCACAGTCTGTGAGATCGAGTTCAGCTCGAGACGGCAAACAGACCTTCCACAGACCGCTCATGCGCAATCTATAGATTGACCAAATAGGTCGGATTTCGATTGTTCTGGTACAAACCAGTTTGTGGCGTGTACGACAAAAGGTCTCCGCGTTATTGTGTCGACGGCTCTGTGGCCTCAGCTCTCTACACGAGAACTTCACAATGAAACGGCGGCAAGAATAAATTGTTCTTGTTGAGCTGGACTCATATAGGTGCAACTGGGCCCAATGAAAAAAAGAGTGGTTAATGTTAACACAACATGTGGCAAATCCACCCGAAGATTCTAGGATTCTACTTTTGGTATGTGGATCCACCAGGTGCACCAGTAGTAATTCCGTTTCCCATACTTAAATTTCTGTTAGCTTTCAATGGGGACCGGCCAATGTTACTTCGGCAAGCGAGTATTCACTAGGTGCACGAGTAGTTTAGTCGGCATTCGGGATTTTGACTTCTTCAATATTTCAATCGATGAAAAATCGAATCGACTTTTTTTAAAATTTCAGCTAATGTTTTGAAGCTGTCGGGTAGGTACGGTAGAAAAGACGGCGATTGTTATCATCATGATATAAGTCTGGTGAACGCCGATGATTTATCGAAGTGCGAAGACTCGTGTGACGCCTCGTCTAGGTGCCGCGGTTTTGTGGCGCTTAAAGGTAGTCCGCCGTACCGATGTTGGTTGAAAGATTACAAATGTACGAATTTGACGAAGAAATCGGTGGCAAATTTCTACGAGAAACTCGATAGTAATGACGGTGAGTCACGTGATAGGAGAAGGGGGGTTAGCAGCCGAGACATGCAAAGATTCTGTGAGAGGAATTTTAACAATTGCAGCGAAATCCAAATAGGATTTGAAAAGGGAAAGTTTATTGAGACCATACCGTTTCGTCATCAGCTGCTGGAATATAACTTTTTCATCTTTTTCAGCACTAAAATCTTGTTTTTTAATTTTGGTTTTATTTGACTAATATTTAACGTTTGACTTGTCGCATATCGGTGTATTTTGAGGCCGTCGGGGTTTACCTGACCCGATATACGCCTTCTTTCTGTAGATTTCATCGTTAAAAACTATCATATTTTTTTCTTTTCGTAGACGCGGGTAGAATCTTCAAATATGGCGTGAACGCGGCGATGCCGGGGGTTATTTCACAGCCGCTGAAACCCGGAGTGACGTACACGCGTTTTAACGACGCTGTCAGTTGTTTATTGAGTTGCAGTCACGATTCGAATTGTTACTCGTCGAATTATCGATCGACAACGAAAGAATGTTACACGTACAGTTTGCAACATTTCTACGACGTGCGCCCGATAACAGCGACCGGTTGGACTTTATACTACGTGTACTTGTGGTAGACAGTGAGAAACACTTTCCGGTCATCTCATAAAGGCTTCAGAAAATTTGCGTGTGCTCCCTTGAGAAACAACCGATGCGAAATATGCAATTTCCTGCTATGAAACCTGTCGTTTCTCTATAAGTTCAAATTCGTTAGACAAAAAATTACGTAGCCTAATTAACTAATTTACGAGTAATTTCAACTGGTTTAGAATTCAAGGCCCAATTTTGAGAGCTGTTTATTTTCATTTCGGGAGGTTTTGTATCTTACTCGGGTGTCGTTTTTTTTTATTTGTTTACAAGAGCATATTGATATTTTACACCCTCCACAGGATTTTAAGGGAACTAAAATTCACAAAATATCTATTTTGTTTGAATCGGGCGATATTTGCAGCAGTACGAGCTGAGAAAGTTACTGTGGCAGTCGATGATTGCGTGTCTGAGATTAGGTTTATATTAATATGATACTGTAAATTGTACCTTCATTTAACATGTTATCATGAATCGGTCAAGACTTTCTCAATAATTTCAAAAATAAATTGTTTACTTATTAAACGATATTCTTTTTAATCTGTTGAAGTCGAAATATTATCATTTTGACATTAAAGGAGATTATTGGCCGCCACTGTTGGAATATATGAATATGGGATGATCGATCTTTTCTAACAGTCATTTCCATGTTGTCAAAAATAAAATGGCAGCTTTTTAGCCGCGGGGGATTAGAATCTAGGGTCCAGGGTGATAACAACATCGTTTAGATTATGCCCTCCCTGGAGTTGATGGATAGAAAGAAGGTCGACAATAGATCCCAATACTCCATTGCCGGTGCCGTCATTGATACTACGCCTAGGGCTAAAACTTTAATGTTGGTCTTGCGCAATATACAAACAAAAAAGATAACGGACTTGAAACCAAAGATAAATGAAGAAATCCCACACTTCGGCTGTTGACTAACAGTCATCATTCCACCTAATGATGGCTGTTAGTCAACAGCCGAAACGTTGTGGTTTCAATAAATTTGATCGTATAATTTCAAATTCGAAGTGTGGGATTTCTTCATTTATCTACAGTTTACACGAATTATAGTGTTAATTCGACAACTAACTCGAAACCAAAGCTTGGTTCGATTTTCAGCGCAACTGGCCCCCACTTCAAATAAAGCGCCACCAACAACACATTTTCGAATACCAAGTTTTGAGCGCGTGATAGCGTTGCCTCAGAGAGGCTCGGATTTCCCTCCCGGTTACAACATAGATATAGAAATTAATGGCGTAATTCCAGCCGTAAATCATGTACGAAATCCGAAACGCTAAACCTGACGGAGCGACGTTCGGGTTGATCCACGCCGTCATCCAGATAACGCTGGTCGGGAAACTGAGCAGCAGGAACAGAACGCACGTCGCGGCCACCGTAACCGACACCGATGACGTAGTAGCTCGGGTTTTAGCGTTCACGCGTTGATTACGCGTCAACGTCAAAACGATCAACGTCGTCGAGACGACTATAATCGTGCACGGTACGAGCAAGGTGCACGTGATGTCCAACGATTTCATGAAAGTGGAATCGGTCGTATGAACGCAGCCGACTCCTTCCACGTAGCGAATGAACAACGCTTCCGAACTGACCACCGACAACCCGACTTGCACCAGAACGTACGTCGTCGAAATCAGTTTCGCCGCCGTCGAATTCCAAAATCGCGGCGCTCCGAACGGAAATCGCACGATACACATCCGTTCCAGCGACACGACGCAAAGCACGTTCGGACTCAGCGCCGTGAACACCATCAACATCGATTCCGCCAGTATACAACTGATACTGCTGCGGCGAATTTCTATAAGAACGTCAAGAGTGACGTGGCGATACAGCGCGTTCAGATACATCAGTAAAAAGAAGAACAACATCCCGCTATCGGACACGGCAAGTGCGAGAAACATTTGGCCGTAAAGTTGTCGGCGGAATTTGGCCGTCGACATCAAAGCGACGACGAACGCGTTACCAATCAACCCGAGTACGGCGATCGCGAGCGTGTTTAAGCCATACATAACTACGTAAATGGTCGCGTCGTGTTTAGAACCAACGAACATCGTATCCGTGATGGATAAGGCGTAAATCGGTGACGTCTTATTGGTGGCTTCAGTCCTTTTTGACATCTCAACCAGTCATCGTCCTCGAGAACCGATTTCATTGGCTGTCGCGTCGCGGAAGTTCTCGATGACCTCTCGTATTTGTCTGATAGTCAAATTAGAAAATGCCCTGCGGGAAATAAATCGAAAAGTCGAATCAAATAATGTAACGCCTCGAGGAGGTGAATAATGTCACGCCTCTGGGGTCGAATCGAAATCATTGCAATCATTTCGATACTGAATTGATCCTTAATGTGATGTTTCTTTTTTTCTGTACGAGCTGTAAACGCTTGTAACTGATTGGACAGACGGATGTCAATCAGTAAAAAGCGTCGCAGCAGCTTCGACCATCAACCTTCAGCTCTTTAGTAACGTCATTCAAATTGATTGCGTGTGAAACTGGGCTCCTCTGTCTCGGAATCTGCCCTCACCTCCTTTCTCTCATCTTCATTCTCATAATTTGTCTTCGCCTCATTTGTCTTCTCGGTTATAGGACCTTTTCACCTCCTCTGTTTCCTCCTCAGGCTCTGAATCAGTTTTCACCTCCTCTGTTTCCCCCTCCAGTCTCTGAATCAGTCTTCAACTCCTCTGTTTCCCCCTCCAGTCTCTGAATCAGTCTTCAACTCCTCTGTTTCCCCCTCCAGTCTCTGAATCAGTTTTCGCCTCCTCTGTTTCCTCCTCATTCTCTGAATCAGTATTCACCTCCTCTGCGTCCTCCTCAGTCTCTGAATCAGTTTTCACCTCCTTCGCCTCCTCCGCAGTGTCAGAGTCCGTCTTCATCTCCTTTGCCTCCTCCTCACTATCACACTAAGGCGCATTCGAGCCATTGTCAATTAGCTTTCACGGACGATAGATTCTATACATAAAAAAATTAGACATTGAAAAGCCTTCAAATTGAAATTTGGTCGTGAAATAAATCATTTCGATTAGAAATTAAACATTTATAGGATCGGCTTGGTCGATGCGATGACAACGGTAACAATATTGATTACATTTGTTGCATGATATTTCGCTGTCATGTTCCTCACTGGAGCTCAGTTTGGATTTCGGCACTCGTTGTGGATAACGGTTATTATGACGTCATTAACAGGTATTTATTTATTCATTTATTTGTTTATTTCATTTACACTCAAACCCATTACAGGTATTAGAGGGACAACACAAAATTTACAAATTCAAATAACACAATATACTTGTTTAAATGAACAAACAGAAAATATCATAGTAATTAATTAGAACTATCCATGCATTGAAATATAACATTATAGAAAAATACAAAATGAGAACAGTCATTCCGTAGACAAATTCAATTTTTTAATACGTTTCTTGCGAAAAGCTGCAAGTTCTTTAGGTGATTGAGCAAAATGATTAATCAGGATATTTTCAAAATTACAATCATTCGGGACTTCAGCAAAAAATTGTCTTTCAAATACAAGGGACGGACAATGAATGATATAGTGTGACTGATTAGAAATGACCCTTCCTCAACACGGAGGGCACGTGTCATCAACGATGTTCACAGGAAGGTTGAAAATACGTTTTCTATAGTCGCAGTAGCATTAAGATTGGAGGTTCTAAATTTACACAAGACAATTGCGAGATCAAGAGGTAAATATGAAAGTACTTTTGTAACATAAAACTGGGTTTGAATAGTTTATAGAAACAACACCCAGGGTCATTTTAAATTTGATCATTAGAATAATTAGTACAGTATTGACTATGATATCGTTTCACTCTTGATTTAACAAATGTTTCTGAAATACTTAAACAACAACCAAGATGGCCTAACAACTCGCAGTGTCTAAAAATATATTTCAATTTAACATACCAGCATAAATCTACATAAACCTTGTCCGACAATTCCATTTATTTTTACGAGGCTCATTCTTTAATTTACACCAGTAAGAACAAATCCAATTAAAAATAACACAACTGATAGGCAATTCCCCTGATTCACCTGGAACCATTGCAGTTGGAGTGGTACGATGGAGCTAACAAATATTTATAAATCTGGTCAAGATCATGTTCGCATCGTACAACCAGAGTATTGGTTAGAGTATACACGTACCAGTGGCGCGGTATGGATTTAAAAAGGATTAGTCTAAGCTAAATAGTCTCATTTGGTATTTGAGCTACGCGAAAGAGGATAAACCCAGAGTTGTGGTCGTGGCACCTCTCTAGTTGTGTGGTTATCATTGTATGTGACCACACTCTGTGAGATCGATTTCAGGTCGAGACGGCAAACAGACCTTCCACAGACCGCTCATGCGCTATCTATAGATTGACCAAATAGGTCGGATTTCGATTGTTCTGGTACAAACCAGTTTGTGGCATGTACGGCAAAGGTCACGTTATTGTCACGTGTTGACGGCTGTGGACTCAGCTATTTACACGAGAATTTCACAATGAAACGACGGATAGAATGCCGTTTTTCTTTGTTTCGCCGGACTCGCTATGTCACGAGGGGTGCAACTGGCCCAAGGGAAAACTCGCGAAACTACTGACGCAATCAACGATTTCCCTTCATGGCTACAGTTTTCCATCGCCCCCAGTTCTATATTCTGACTCTAAGTGTTGAAGAATTTCATTTTAAAATACGAGATATATTCTTAAGCTCTAAGACTATGGAACTGATTGTGTATTCAGGGGCGGATCTAGGATTTTCCACGGGGGGGGGGAGGGGTGTCCAATGAGAAAAAGGGGCACTTTTTACGAAACACCACGTACTCCGGATACTTCTACACAATTTTAGGGGGTGGTTTCGGTCATTTCATGCGTTGAAAAAATATTATCGGTGGAAAACCTTGGTCAAAAAAATTTTGTGAGTGACATTTTGAGGGCACTTCAAAGTTGAGGGGGGGGGTCCGGACAACCCGACATCCCCCTAGATCCGCCCCTGGTATTTATTAAACGCATTTTTTCAGCGAATGGTTCGAAGCCGTCTGGTATGTACGGTAGAAGAGACGGCGACTGTTACGGACACGATATTCGCTCGATGGAAGTCGATGATTTATCGCGATGCACCGACGCGTGTGACGCCTTGTCTCAATGTGTCGCTCTGGCTGTATTCAAGGATGGACCGCCGCACTATTGCTATCTGAAACCTGAAAAATGTGCAAATTTGAATTTACAACGGCCGGTGTACACCTTAGAGAAACTGTACGGTAATGACGGTAAGTCGCGTGGTATACGCCGGGAACGAAGGGTGAAGGTCACCGCAACAGAGGCTTCGAAAAATCTCCCGAAGCGGAAATAAATAACTACAAAAACTCACGAAATGAAAACCTTTTCAAATTACTTGCTACTCTTGAATTCACTTAATTAGGCAAAGTAATCATTTGTTTGTCCATCGTTTTTGAGCTTTTATAGAGCTCTTTCATTTTTGTCTTTATTTCGGAGAAATTCCACATGGGGCGCTAAAACTCTTTATCCTAGTCATGACAAATGATACCATGTGCCTAACGACCTAACTAAGGGGTTATTTGAACGGATTCCGAATTCATGGGCGTATCTTAAGACCATCGGGAATAACTGTTCTCAAACACGTCTACTTTCCGTAGATATTACATTGACCCATTAATGGCATTTTCTTATTTTTTTTTTCGTAGACGCGGGTAGAATCTTCAAATATGGCGTGAACGCGGCGATGCCGGGGGTTATTGCACAGCCGCTGAAACCCGGAGTGACGTACACGCGTTTTAACGACGCTGTCAGTTGTTTATTGAGTTGCAGTCACGATTCGAATTGTTACTCGTCGAATTATCGATCGACAACGAATGAATGTTACACTTACAGTTTGCAACATTTCTACGACGTGCGCCCGATAACAGCGACCGGTTGGACTTTATACTACGTGTACCTGTGGTAGACGGTGAGAAACACTTTCATGTCATCCTGAAGGCTTCACGAAATTCTCAAACATATCTAAGAAAAGGATAAGTGTGGTTACTGTTTTTAGACAGCTCGTAGTTAGATAAGTGTTAGATGTTGCAGGACGACTAGAGAAACAACCGTAATAACAAGCTAATTAAGTTCAAATAATTACGTTGCCTAATTAACTTATTTACAAGTTATTTGAACTGGTGCTGAATTCATAGACATTTTGTAAACACTATATTGTGTCATTTCGGGAGGTTTTTGTAACTTTCTGTGGCAACAAAAGGGTATTTCAAAGTTGTGCGCCCTCTGTGGGATTTGCAGTGAACTAAAATCTTGAAAGATCTTTGTGTTTGAAACTCCCTTGTACATGTAGTAGTAATGGGATGGGTCAACCAGTCCGCTGAGATTGTTACTGTGGCAATTGAGGGTCAAGCGCTGTACCTATGTATATTGGATGAGTTGTTGTTTATGAAATGTTAAAATTCTCTTACATTTTTCTTCAATTGTGAATTTGATTCGTTAACCGAATTAGTGACTATAATATAAAATATCAAAACGAAGTTTGTCTTCTTTTAAACGAATAATTTAGTTTCTTATTGTAATTGGTCTTGTGCTGAATAAAGGATAAACAGGGGTGTTGCAGGTTCGATCCTGGTCTATTCTGAGTGGTCTGAATGCTGAATAGATGATCACGATCAACACAGGTGTCGCAGGTTCGAATCCGGCCTATTCCTACTTATTCATAGTGACCTTTAATACGAGGATGGGTGCCCCGCGTGGAAATCCTCTGATAGCCTCGATGTTGAATAAATGATGAATAGGGGTGTAACAGGTTCGAATCCGTTATATTGACATTGAACCAGATTTTACTGGATGCTGAATAGATGATAGGGACGTTATAAACTGAATCCAGTTATTACTGATTGGTATGATGACTCGAATCGAGACCAGCAATCCGTTAAACATGTTGTAAACTTTCTTTACTGTTATATATCCCTTTATATAAAATGTATTGAAAACTCTATCGAAATCTTTACAATAGATCGATTGTCACTTTAGTTCAGTGAAAACCCGATAGAGGGCGTATAACCTTGAAATACCCTTTAGACCTCAGAGAAAGTTACAAAAACCTCCCGAAATCCCTATAGATAGTTCGTTAAACACATCTATGAATTCAAAATCAATTCAATTTTTTCGCAAATTAGTTAATTAGGCAACGTAATTATTTGTCTAACGTATTTGAGCTTTTGTAGAAACGACTGAATTTTCCCTGTTTAGTTCCCAGAAATTCCGCATGATGGCGCCACCTTCTTTATCTGGTGGTTATAATTGTTCCTTCCCCAAAATATCAGTCGTTTCTAAATAAGCTCAAATACGTAAGACAAATAATTACGTTGCCTAATTAACTAATTTACGAGTAATTTGAACGGGTTTTGAATTCATAGATATATTTCAAACACTTTAAAGCCTCATTTCGGGAAGTTGTTATAACTTTCTCTGGGGTCTAAAGGGTATTTCTCAATTGTACGCCCTCTGTGGGATTTTCAGGGAACTAAAATCACAATAGATCTATTGTGTCTGAATTGATGGAAATGTTCGTGTAATAGTATGTGGTAGTGATAAGAGGTCAATCAGTGCACTGAGAATGTTATTGTGGCAATCGAGGGTCCAGCGATATAGTTCTATATATAAACGTATACTGAATATATATGAATTGTAATTTATGAGAGAAAGTAAAACAATGGGTTTTTCGTCTTTATTTGAAGTGAAATGTTAAAATTCTCTTACATTTTTCTTAAATTGTGAGTTTTATTCGTTAACTGAATCAGAAAGTGGCTTGTCCATAAAATACCGAGATGAGTTTTGTCTTCTTTATCAATAAATCGTTTTATTATGAATAAATTAGTTTCTCATTGTGAGTGGTCTTAGTGCTGAATAGAGGATAAACAGGGGTGTTGCAGGTTCGATCCTGGTCTATTCTGAGTGGTCTGAATGCTGAATAGATGATCACGATCAACACAGATGTCACAGGTTCGAATCCGGCCTATCCTGAGTGTCTAATGCTGAATAGATGATCAAGATCAACACATGTGTCACAGGTTCGAATCCGGCCTATTCTGAGTGTCTAATGCTGAATAGATAATCACGATCAACACAGGTGTCACAGGTTCGAATCTGGCCTATTCTGAGTGGTCTGAATACTGAATAGATGATCACGATCAACACAGATGTCGCAGGTTCGAATCCGGCCTATTCCTACTTATTCATAGTGACCTTTAATACGAGGATGGGTGCCCCGCGTGGAAATCCTCTGATAGCCTCGATGTTGAATAAAGGATGAATAGGGATGTAACAGGTTCGAATCCGTTATATTGACATTGATTCAGATTTTACTAAATGCTGAATAGATGATAGGGACGTTATAAACTGAATCATGTTATTACTGATTGGTATGATGACTCGAATGTATTGAAAACTCTATCGAAATCTTTACAATAGATCGATTGTCACTTTAGTTCAGTGAAAACCCGATAGAGGGCGTATAACCTTGAAATACCCTTTAGACCTAAGAGAAAGTTACAAAAACCTCCCGAAATCCCTATAGATAGTTCGTTAAACACATCTATGAATTCAAAATCAATTCAATTTTTTCGTAAAGTAGTTAATTAGGCAACGTAATTATTTGTCTAACGTATTTGAGCTTTTGTAGAAACGACTGAATTTTCCCTGTTTAGTTCCCAGATATTCCGCATGATGGCGCCACCTTCTTTATCTGGTGGTTATAATTGTTCCTTTCCCAAAATATCAGTCGTTTCTAAATAAGCTCAAATACGTAAGACAAATAATTACGTTGCCTAATTAACTAATTTACGAGTAATTTGAACAGGTTTCGAATTCATAGATATATTTCAAACACTTTAAAGCCTCATTTCGGGAAGTTGTTATAACTTTCTCTGGGGTCTAAAGGGTATTTCTCAATTGTACGCCCTCTGTGGGATTTTCAGGGAACTAAAATCACAATAGATCTATTGTGTCTGAATTGATGGAAATGTTCGTGTAATAGTATGTGGTAGTGATAAGAGGTCAATCAGTGCACTGAGAATGTTACTGTGGCAATCGAGGGTCCAGCGATGTATCAACGTATACTGAATATATATGAATCGTAATTTATGAGAGAAATTAAAACAATGGGTTTTTCGTCTTTATTTGAAATGAAATGTTAAAATTCTCTTACATTTTTCTTAAATTGTGAGTTTTATTCGTTAACTGAATCAGAAAGTGGCTTGTCCATAAAATACCGAGATGAGTTTTGTCTTCTTTATCAATAAATCGTTTTATTATGAATAAATTAGTTTCTCATTGTGGGTGGTCTTAGTGCTGAATAGAGGATAAACAGGGGTGTTGCAGGTTCGATCCTGGTCTATTCTGAGTGGTCTGAATGCTGAATAGATGATCACGATCAACACAGATGTCACAGTTCGAATCCGGCCTATCCTGAGTGTCTAATGCTGAATAGATAATCACGATCAACACAGGTGTCACAGGTTCGAATCTGGCCTATTCTGAGTGGTCTGAATATTGAATAGATGATCACGATCAACACAGATGTCGCAGGTTCGAATCCGGCCTATTCCTACTTATTCATAGTGACCTTTAATACGAGGATGGGTGCCCCGCGTGGAAATCCTCTGATAGCCTCGATGTTGAATAAAGGATGAATAGGGATGTAACAGGTTCGAATCCGTTATATTGACATTGATTCAGATTTTACTAAATGCTGAATAGATGATAGGGACGTTATAAACTGAATCATGTTATTACTGATTGGTATGATGACTCGAATGTATTGAAAACTCTATCGAAATCTTTACAATAGATCGATTGTCACTTTAGTTCAGTGAAAACCCGATAGAGGGCGTATAACCTTGAAATACCCTTTAGACCTAAGAGAAAGTTACAAAAACCTCCCGAAATCCCTATAGATAGTTCGTTAAACACATCTATGAATTCAAAATCAATTCAATTTTTTTGTAAAGTAGTTAATTAGGCAACGTAATTATTTGTCTAACGTATTTGAGCTTTTGTAGAAACGACTGAATTTTCCCTGTTTAGTTCCCAGATATTCCGCATGATGGCGCCACCTTCTTTATCTGGTGGTTATAATTGTTCCTTCCCCAAAATATCAGTCGTTTCTAAATAAGCTCAAATACGTAAGACAAATAATTACGTTGCCTAATTAACTAATTTACGAGTAATTTGAACAGGTTTCGAATTCATAGATATATTTCAAACACTTTAAAGCCTCATTTCGGGAAGTTGTTATAACTTTCTCTGGGGTCTAAAGGGTATTTCTCAATTGTACGCCCTCTGTGGGATTTTCAGGGAACTAAAATCACAATAGATCTATTGTGTCTGAATTGATGGAAATGTTCGTGTAATAGTATGTGGTAGTGATAAGAGGTCAATCAGTGCACTGAGAATGTTACTGTGGCAATCGAGGGTCCAGCGATGTATCAACGTATACTGAATATATATGAATCGTAATTTATGAGAGAAATTAAAACAATGGGTTTTTCGTCTTTATTTGAAATGAAATGTTAAAATTCTCTTACATTTTTCTTAAATTGTGAGTTTAATTCGTTAACTGAATCAGTGGCATGTCCATAAAATACCAGAATGAGTTTTGTCTTCTTCATCAATAAATCGTTTTATTATGAATAAATAAGTTTCTTATTGTGAGTGGTCTTAGTGCTGAATAGAGGATAAACAGGGGTGTTGCAGGTTCGATCCTGGCTTATTCTGAGTGGTCTGAATGCTGAATAGATGATCACGATCAACACAGGTGTCGCGGGTTCGAATCCGGCCTATTCCGACTTATTCATAGTGACCTTTAATACGAGGATGGGAGCCCCGCGTGGAAATCCTCTGATAGCCTCGATGTTGAATAAAGGATGAATAGGGGTGTAACAGGTTCGAATCCGTTATATTGACATTGATTCAGATTTTACTGGATGCTGAATAGATGACAGGGACGTTATAAACTGAATCCAGTTATTACTGATTGGTATGATGACTCGAATCGAGACCAGCAATCCGTTAAACATGTTGTAAACTGTTTTTACTGTTATATATCCCTTTATATAAAATGTATTGAAAACTCTATCGTAATCTTTACAATAGATCGATTGTCACTTTAGTTCAGTGAAAACCCGATAGAGGGCATATAACCTTGAAATACCCTTTAGACCTCAGAGAAAGTTACAAAAACCTCCCGAAATCCCTATAGATAGTTCGTTAAACACATCTATGAATTCAAAATCAATTCAATTTTTTCGTAAATTAGTTAATTAGGCAACGTAATTATTTGTCTAACGTATTTGAGATTTTGTAGAAACGACTGAATTTTCCCTGTTTAGTTCCCAGAAATTCCGCATGATGGCGCCACCTTCTTTATCTGGTGGTTATAATTGTTCCTTCCCCAAAATATCAGTCGTTTCTAAATAAGCTCAAATACGTTAGACAAATAATTACGTTGCCTAATTAACTAATTTACGAGTAATTTGAACAGGTTTTGAATTCATAGATATATTTCCAACACTTTTAAGCCTCATTTCGGGAGGTTGTTATAACTTTCTCTGGGGTCTAAAGGGTATTTCTCAATTGTACAACCTCTGTGGGATTTTCAGGGAACTAAAATCACAATAGATCTATTGTGTCTGAATTGATGGAAATTTTCGTGTAATAGTATGTGGTCGGAATAAGAGGTCAATCAGAGCGCTGAGAATGTTACTGTGGCAATCGAGGGTCCAACGATGTATCAACGTATACTGAATATGTATGAATTGTAATTTATGAGAGAAAGTAAAACAATGGGTTTTTCGCCTTTATTTGAAATGAAATGTTAAAATTCTCTTACATTTTTCTAAAATTGTGAGTTTAATTCGTTAACTGAATCCGACAGTGGCTTGTCCATAAAATACCAAAATGAGTTTTGTCTTCTTTATCAATAAATCGTTTTATTATGAATAAATTAGTTTCTTAGTGTGAGTGGTCTTAGTGCTGAAAAGAGGATAAACAGGGGTGTTGCAGGTTCGATCCTGGCCTATTCTGAGTGGTCTGAATGCTGAATAGATGATCACGATCAACACAGGTGTCGCAGGTTCGAATCCGGCACATTCCTACTTATTCATAGTGACCTTTAATACGACGATGGGGGCCCCGCGTGGAAATCATCTGATAGCCTCGATGTTAAATAAAGGATGAATAGGGGTGTAACAGGTTCGAACCCGTTATATCGACATTGATTCAGATTTTACTGGATGCTGAATAGATGAAAAAGACGTCTTAAACTGAATCCAGTTATTACTGATTGGTATGATGACTCGAATCGAGACCAGCAATCCGTTAAACATGTTGTAAACTTTCTTTACTGTTATATATCCTTTTATAAAATGTATTGAAAACTCTATCGTAATCTTTACAATAGATCGATTGTCATTTTAGTTCAGTGAAAACCCGATAGAGGGCGTATAACCTTGAAATACCCTTTAGACCTCAGAGAAAGTTACAAAAACCTCCCGAAATCCCTATGGATAGTTCGTTAAACACATCTATGAATTCAAAATCAATTCAATTTTTTCGTAAATTAGTTAATTAGGCAACGTAATTATTTGTCTAACGTATTTGAGCTCTTTTAGAAACGACTGAATTTTCCCTGTTTAGTTCCCAGAAATTCCGCATGATGGCGCCACCTTCTTTAACTGATCGTTTTTTCCTTCCCCAAAATGTCAGTCGTTTCTAAATAAGCTCAAATACGTTAGACAAATAATTACGTTGCCTAATTAACTAATTTACGAGTAATTTGAACAGGTTTTGAATTCGTAGATATATTTCGAACACTTTAAAGCCTCATTTCGGGAAGTTGTTTAAACTTTCTCTGGGGTCTAAAGGGTATTTCTCAATTGTGCGCCCTCTGTGGGATTTTCAGGGAACTAAAATCACAATAGATCTATTGTGTCTGAATTGATGGAAATTTTCGTGTAATAGTAACTGGTAGCGATAAGAGGTCAATCAGTGCGCTGAGAATGTTACTGTGGCAATCGAGGGTCCAACGATACAGTTTTATGTATCCACGTATACTGAATATGTATGAATTGTAATTTATGAGAGAAAATTAAAACAATGGGTTTTTCGTCTTTATTTGAAGTGAAATGTTAAAATTCTCTTACATTTTTATTAAATTGTGTGTTTAATCCGTTAATTGAATCAGAAAGTGGCTTGTCCACAAAATACCAAAATGAGTTTTGTCTTCTTTATCAATAAATCGTATTATTATGAATAAATTAGTTTCTTAGTGTGAGTGATCTTAGTGCTGAATAGAGGATAAACAGGGGTATGGCAGGTTCGATCCTGGCCTATTCTGAGTGGTCTGAATGCTGAATAGATGATCACGATCAACACAGATGTCGCAGGTTCGAATCCGGCCCATTCCTACTTATTCATAGTGACCTTTAATACGAGGATGGGGGCCCCGCGTGGAAATCCTCTGATAGCCTCGATGTTGAATAAAGGATGAAAAGGGGTGTAACAGGTTCGAATCCGTTATATTGACATTGATTCAGATTTTACTGGATGCTGAATAGATGAAAAAGACGTCTTAAACTGAATCCAGTTATTACTGATTGGTATGATGACTCGAATCGAGACCAGCAATCCGTTAAACATGTTGTAAACTGTTTTTACTGTTATATATCCTTTTCTACGAAATGTATTGAAAACCCTATCGAAATCTTTACAATAGATCTATTGCGATTTTAGTTCAGTGAAAACCCGACAGAGGGCGTATAACCTTGAAATACCCTTTAGACCGCAGAGAAAGTTACAAAAACCTCCCGAAATCCCTATGGATAGTTCGTTAAACACATCTATGAATTCAAAATCAATTCAATTTTTTGGTAAATTAGTTAATTAGGCAACGTAATTATTTGTCTAACGTATTTGAGCTTTTTTAGAAACGACTGAATTTCCCTGTTTAGTTCCCAGAAATTCCGCATAATGGCGCCACCTTCTTAACTGGTCGTTTTTTCCTTCCCCAAAATGTCAGTCGTTTCTAAATAAGCTCAAATACGTTATCAAATAATTACGTTACCAGATTAGTTAATTTACGAGTTATTTGAACTGGTTTTGAATTCATAGATATATTTCAAACTCTCTATTGTTTCATTTCGGGAGGTTTTTCTATTTTTCTCCGGGGTCCAAAGAGTATTTCTCAATTGTACGCCCTCTGTTGGATTTTCAATGAACTAAAATCACAATAGATCTATTGTGTTTGAATTGATAGAAATATTAATAGTAGTAGTAGTAGTAGTAGTAGTAGTAGTAGTAGTATTAGTAGTAGTAGTAGTAGTAGTAGTAGTAGTAGTAGTAGTAGTAGTAGTAGTAGCAGCAGCAGCAGTAGTAGCAGCAGCAGCGGCAGCAGCAGCAGTAGTAGTAACAAGAGGTCATCCAGTTCGCTGAGAATGCTTCTCTGGCAATCGAGGATTAAATGATGTATCAGCGTCTACTAAATGAATATGAATTGCAATTGCATATTAAAACATGGGTTTTTCTTTTTATCAATAAATACTTTTCGCAAAAATATTTGTATGTGTTACTTATTCTGAGTGTTCAAAATGTTGAAAAGTAGGTAAACCAGGTTCGAACTCGGCCTATTTTAACTCGATTCTGTGTTCTGGATAAACCCGGGACATCCCTTATCCTCTGTCGGTGGTGTGATTATCGCGGCATCTACCTGGTGATGATCTTTCTCCTTCAAATCAGTCTTATATCATATACACGAATGCAAGAGCGTCTCTTGTCTCTCCTAGATTTACTGTTTCAAATAGTAGGTATCAATATCCCGGGTTCGAACCTTGTTTATCCGCGATTCGGCATCAGGTCCATTGATAATCAGTAGGTGAATTGATTGCGTACACTGGTAGTTCTGTGTTTTTTCGATAGATGGCGCACGTGAAATATAGCTCATCGCAAATCTTCGCCATTATTATATGTAAAAATTTGACAGTTCAGCCAAATTCCAATAGATGGCGCACATGTGGCAAGTAATCTTATTATATAGCTTTGTTATATCGTTAAGAAATTATTCCAACAAAAAAGCTGCATAGTAATTAGTAAATTTTGAAATATTTGTTTATTTACCATGTTTTAAGAAAAAGAATACAACGAATATATCGATATAGTAAAGTGATAATAATACAAAGTTGTAGGAAGATATCATTCGCATTGATTCGAGTCGGGACCCAGTTCTAGGGTTGGTTATTGTTTTATTCAACTTTTGCAGCAAATACATAACAAGAAAAAAAGCTGTCGACTAGAAAAATTTAGCGATAGATTATGTCGAAATCGATAACAATCATTATACTACGTATCAGATATCACGATGAATAAAGAAAAGAATAAACTATGAAATCAAGATTTTATCACTCCTTGGAACTTGAAGATTGATGGACAGCTATTTAATAGTTTGTAGCCTGGAACGCCAACCGTTTCATGTTTACAATCAGTTTTTTGGAAAGTTCCGTTTTATGGTTCAATCATGTTATGGTATTATGGACGGACAATTTAAAATGTCTCAGGTGAAGTACGTCCTGAATGAAGTGCACACGATAAGGAGTCATTCATTTATTACGTACGTATTAGGGGGAGGGGGAGGGGTCAGTGCAATTGCGTACTGAAATGCTTTATTTATATGAAAAAATGGCTGATTTTGCGTACAGAGGGGGAGGGGGGTTGAAAATTCAAATTTCATGCGTACGTAATAAATGAATGATCCCTAAAAGATTTGAGGAATGGTGGCGACCTAAAGTTATGAATGTCTGAGGTGCATGATACCCGCTGAAGGGTGAGGAAGTGCAAGGTGGGGGCACAGGCTGTTAGGGTGCAGGGTCCAGGCTGATTGAGTGCAGGTTACAGGTTAAGCGCAGATTACAGGCTGAGTGTTGAGCACAGGCTGTGGGGCTGCAGGGTAAAGACTGTGGGAGTGCAGGTTATAGACTGAAGGGGTACAGGTTACAGTCTAGAGTGCAGGACGTTACAGGCTACCAGCTACATTTGACACCTGGATCATACAGCAGAACTTGCTTAATTCAGATGACTAGGGGACTGTTCAGATTTCTCTGAGTTTTAGGAAAAATCAGAATTATGAATAACAGTTTATACGGTTCCAGGTTAAACGGACCAAATATTTCAACGGAATTAATTGAATCCGGATGGATTGGAAAAATCCGATTTAAGCAAGTTCTACTGTACCAAAAGACTAACAGATATCAGTTTCAGAATAATGCAGCATTCTAATAAGAACCAATAGATTAATAGGTTTAAATATCGTGTTTGTTGTCTTATATTCTATACGACCGGCTTTCAGCTGTCAAGGCATCGTTTTCGATTTGAATTCACGCTTAAAACAAAGGACCGGTTCGAAGTTCGTTTGACTGTTTACAACTCTGACACGAACAGGCGGACGGAATTCGAATATTTCGTATAATCGCGCCGGTGCTTTTGCCGTCTTTCTCGCAGCTCAATTTCACCGGTTTCTCGACGAACTTACGCGTCTGGCAACACGTGCACGTCTGCCGCTGCGGCGACATCGACGTCAGCCGGAAGGTGGCGCTGCTCTCGCAATAGCCGCGGCATTCGCGCAGGTCGTCGATGACCTCTTTGTTGCTGCAGACGCCGCGTTTCGCGTCGGTGACGGTGAAATAGTCGATCGTGTCGCGCGGACTTCCTTTCACAAGAATCGGACGGCAGTTCTCGCACTTGCTCGCTTCGCCTGAAAAAACATTGAACCCAAAATGAAATTGCAGGAATAGAGTGTGATTGTTGACCGAGGGGTAAGGACTCTCCTTACTCCTCGCACTATATATAGTTACTCTGAATATAATGTATATTGTGTCGATATTTTTTGTAACAATTTATTTTGCAAATAAATTCATTCATTCATTCAATATTCTACAAGCATAAACTCTGAATAAATACATTTAAAAGCGACTTTCCTTTTCCTCTTCTGTACTTGTTTCAAATAAGTAGTTCAGTTGAAAGTTACTTCCCTTCAACTGTTCAACTTCTTAATAAATACAGTTGAAAGGAACTTCCCCTGTACTTATTTCTAAATGAATAGTTCAGTTTAACCCTTTCAGTGCGTCTACACCGCAGTGCGGTGTATGAATCTGTGATGGATTTTGCTAGTACACTGCACTGCAGTGTATTGGTGTAATTAGGTTTTATCTCTATTGAAAGATGGCAGCACCTGTCAAACATAGCGAAACACAAGTAACTAACAATACACCGCACCGCGGTGTAGACGCATTATAGTGGTACGCCCGTTATTCAACACACTGGGTTTAATTTTTCAAAATTTTCAAATTATCTCCAGCACTAAAGGGTATTGATTAGTCAGCACTGAAAGGGTTAAAGGAAAAGGTACTTCCCTTCAACTGTTCATATTCCTAAAACGGCCAGACAGCGAGTGTACCGGAATGATATTTACCTGCAGGTTTACACAGACGACAACAACCTTCATCATCGAATTCAGGTTCCGTCTGAAAACAGAAAACATAAAATATGTCTAATGTTAATCTGTATAGAACTGATTTTCGAATCACTCCGGAGTCGAGAAGTAAAATCCAGAAGTCAGTTCTGCGGTTCACGGTTAACAATGACTCAAATGAGTCAAATTCTAACCAACAGCTGTGGAACTGGGTCAAAAGTCTTCTGAAGTCCGTTCCATCGCAGCCTTGCTGAATTGTGACCAGCTCTATGACCGGACTCAAACAGAAAGACCGAAGTAATGATGATCTCCTTCCGGACACGGGTTTTAATGGGCGAATCACGAGTTAAATCAACAACAAAAAAAAACATCAGTCTGATTTACCGCGTTGCATGTTCGTAGCAGCACCGGACAAGTCCTCAACGTTTCTATGACGAAAACTTCGGTTTTATTGCGCGTCAAGTAACACGTCGCTTCGTAACACGTTTTATTCGTAGCTATCGATTCCCCAGGCTAAAAAAAATTAAGATGAAATCGGTTTTTTTTCAATATCAAATTTAGCTTGATGATGTCATAGGGGGATTTTAAGGAAGCAACCATCTTTTTAGTTCGATGATTTCATAGGGGGATTTTCAGAAGCAGCCATCTTTTTAGTTTGATGATATCATAGGGGGATTTTAAGGAAGCGGCCATCTTTTTAGTTTGATGATGTCATAGGAGTTATCTAGTGGAAGCAGCCATCGTTCTGGAAGGTTCTTAGATCAGGGGCCAGTTGTTTAAAAGTAGGTTTAGAGTTACCACGCGGATAAACGCCAAACTAACAATGAACATTGATACAAGAAAAATAATCTTTGAAAATCAACCGGTCGATCGAATCAGGTTCGTTTAAAAGGTTCGTACCTTGTAAATGACTCCGTCGACTACGCAGCACATTTCGTGGTACGTATGTATGGTGACGTCATCCTTCGGGTTGTCCCGTTTACACGCGAATAATTTACACGGTTGAGCCGGGTCGACCCAGGTTTCAGTGTCCTACGAGAAAAAATATAACGGCTTTTAATTAATACTGTGGATCCAGTTCAACAGTTGTGTGGTTTTGATATCACTCTGAACCCAGTTCCAAAGTTGTGTGTGTTTAATTTGTCTCTAGATCCAGTTCCACAGTTGCGTGGATTTAATTTGAGTCAGGACCCAGTCAGGTTTAATTTAACTCTGGAATCAGTTCCACAGGTTTAAGACTTAGAACCCAATTCTACAGTTGTGTGGGTTTAATTTGACTTTGGAGCCAATTCCACGATTGAACTCTGGAACCAATTGTGTGGATTTAATACGGTGATCTTGACGAGTTAAGTTTTCATCGGTAAATAATCAATTTTTTTTAAACTCTGGGTCAAATTTCACTCCAGACTGAACTGCAAAATCGGATCCATTCAAGTCTATCGTGTGGTTGACTCCAATAAAGAGGTCGGATCTTACTCCGAACTTACGTTAAACATTTTACTTTCGCCGTTAATCTTCGCGATGCATCTGTTTCTGATCGTCTCCTTACAGCAGACGTCGGTGCCGTCTTCGATGTAGTCCTCGTCGGGCGGTTTCGTCGGACATTTCTCGTCGATGCACTTCGCTTCGGCGCGTTTGGTCACATCGTCGATGACGACGCATTCGCACTCGCGACAATGTCCCACGTACCAGACGTCACCCGGCTAAACGGAAATAAACCGACAGTAGAGAAAGCAAGTCAATCTTTTCCACCCATTTATAAATTCCCTGATTCTTACTTGTGATTACACAAAATTCTTTAAGTGAATCAGAGAAATTTCTAGGTTTACTACGTTAAAATTCATTCATTTATCATTGAATCACGTATTGATAAAGAAACACATCCGAATTCCATGAGTTTTCTAGGTTTTTAGTAAAATTTGTTAAATCTCTAATTTTTTCTAGATTTTTCTGATTCCCCGAGTTTTCCAGAATGAACTGGCACAAAATGAATTGGTGCTGCTACTACTGAGATTTGAGCGAAGTCTACTGTACCATCCAACTCAGATATCACTCTCGAGTCAAAAGATCAGATTTGAGCGGAGTCTACTGTACCATCCAACTTAGATATCACTGTCAAGTCAAAAGATCCGACTTGAGCGGAGTCTACTGTACCATCCAACTCAGATATCACTCTCAAGTCAAAAGATCCGACTTGAGCGGAGTCTACTGTATCATCCAACTCAGATATCACTCTCAAGTCAAAAGATCCGACTTGAGCGGAGTCCACTGTATCATCCAACTCTGATATCACTCTCAAGTCAAAAGATCCGACTTGAGCGGAGTCTACGGTATCATCAAACTCAGATATCGTTCTTGAGTCAAAAGATCTAACGGAGTCGACTGTATCTCTACACAAAATACGTACCTGATAAACTTTCTGTTCACTTCTTTGATAAAGAACTGTCTTGTTTCCGTTCGGAGGGAAAATACAAATACCTGGTATCTTTACTGCAATGAATACCACGTAAAAATTATAACGTCATTATTCCGTAAGCTGGATAATTTCTTGACTCAAGTTCTACAGTTTGGAGTTTTGACCCGGGAGTTAAAACTGAATTCAACTGAAGAGTTTTGAAGTGTGGAACTGCTGGAATTTTTAGAATTCTTAGAATTTTGGTTTCATCAAATGAAAACGCGTAAGGGAACTCACCACAATCTTCGTACACAGTACAGCCACAGATGTCCGTTCGTTTCTCGGCACTAAATCCCTGTCAAATAAACAATTGTACCAGAAATCTGCACCTCGGACCCGGTTCCATAGTCCAGACGTAAATCCAAAAGTGATCTTAAATCTTAACGCTGGTATTAGGTTGTTAAACCTAAGTCGGTCTTAGACTGGTCTTAAGTCTAAGCAATGACAATGGAACCGACCCCAGGGCCCAGTTCCATAGTCATGGCTTAGACTTAAGACCAATCTTAGACCATCTTAGTTCTATAACCAATCCAATAACTCTTAAAATTTAAGACCATTTTTGGACTTAAGTCTCAACTGAGGAACCAGCCCCAGGAGTCTTACACTACTTTAAAACACCCTTAAAATATTCTTAGCCAAGTTCATTTTGTAGTCCGATTTATCGTTTCGACTAGGAAAATTCAACCCCAATGAAAAACCCTTAAGAAACTGAAAGAACTTGGCTTTGATTGAGTAAAAGTCCTAAAATGTTCTTGAGATTTGCTATGTGCGCTTGGTGTATCTACTTAACTTACCAACGGGCACTCAGGAGGAAAAGCTGTTTTACACAAATCCGGGCATTCTACAAAAAACCGAAATGGAGCATGAAATGAGTTTTTGATCAACTTGAAGAAGCATAGCTATCTTTTCCATTTCATGGATGTGGACACCCGTTTAGTTTGATGATGTTGGGATTTTGAGGAAACAGCCATCTTTTTACTTTGTTGATATCATAGGGGGATTTTAAGGAAGCTGCCATATTTTTAGTTCGATGATGTCATAGGGGGATTTTAAGAAAGCAGCCATCTTTTTAGTTTGATGATGTCATAGGGGGATTTTAAGGAAGCAGCCACCTTTTTAGTTTGATGATATCATAGGGGGATTTTAAGGAAGCGGCCATCTTTTGTTTGATGATGTCATAGGAGTTATCTAGTGGAAGCAGCCATCTTTCTGGAAGGTTTTGGGATCAGGGGCCAGTTGTTGAAAAGTAGGTTTAGAGTTACCACGCGGATAAATGCCATAGTAACAATGAACTTTTAAATGTCACTATGTCAACTATCCACTGGTAAACTGTAAACAAATTTTAAGCAACTGGCCCAAGATAAATACCATGATAGTGACAATAAACTTCTTATTGTCACTATGTCAACTATTGACTGGTTAACTCAAACCTTTGACTCAAACTTTTGAGCAACTTGCCCCCAGTTTAGTCCGTATGATAAAACCAGCTCAATCAAAGTTCGAATATCGATTGAATTGTGATACTTACTGCATTCGAACTCGGCGCAACATTCGCCGGGATTTTTCTGCACGAGTTTCTGCGGTTCGACGCACGACAGCGCCGACACCTCCGGACACCGAGTCGGTTCGCATTTGACCATCGATTCCTTGCAGCAGGCGTCGACGTTGACGAGCACCTCGACTTCGCCCGGTTTCAAATCGGGAATCTTCAACGGTTTGCACGTGACAAGCGAACACGGATCTGCGAACGAAGATGATGCGGCCGGTTACTTAGCAGCGGTGCGAACGAGTTCATTCCGGAATCAGGGATAAAATACAAGGGCGGATCTAGGATTCTTTGAATTTGAAAAGGGCAGATAAGGCAATGCGAGCGAAACATTGCTGGTGGGTTCTGTTGAACCTACCATAGAAAATTTGGGACAAAAGGGCCATTTTTGGCCCTTATCATCAACCATTTAGATTTATTTTAGTCTTTTTAAAATCTTTTTTGCAAAAAACCAAGCCAAGAAATGAAAAGTTTTCATTGGGGACACGAGAAAAAGGTTTCTGGGTTTTTGCCTAACTTTTATCGGGTCCAACAAACCATGGACTGTATTTAAATGTAGCTCTGACCCTTTGTTTTATCAATTGCAAGAGTTTCTTTGAATTTTACCTATAGTTGTAGGAGGCTGTGTGGTTATAGGAGGCTGTGTAGTGGGAGGCTGTGTAGTCGCAGTCTCTGTTGTTGTCGTCGTGGCTGCAAAATACAAGCAATAGCAAATAGCGAATTAGTCTCCTGACATTGGTCCAAAATCATAGGATCAATCTTAATTTATAATATCAGAACAGTTGTATGACCTTCTGCCTGGCCTATAGCACAGCCATGAATTAAGTCAAACGGAGATATGTATCCTAAATTATCCTATACACAGTTTTAAGTATTTACATTAGCTTTAGAACCAAAATGAGCTTAGACTAGTCTTAAGTAATTACACCCGCTTAAGAAGCAAAACGAGTTAACCTCTTCGCTACCATGCGCGACGTATATTTACGTCGCAAATATATTCATTTACTACAATTGCTGGTGTGGTGAGTCACTACGCCGCTGGTGTATAGACGTACTTAATGATCGTCTGCTTCAATTCAGTTACACTATTTGCTCATAGATGGCGAATCAGTGCCTCAAATACTGAACTGAATCGAAAATAAATATGAATATGGGAAAATGCTCTTGTGAGGGGCGTAACATTACCTATGGTAGCGAAGAGGTTAAGACTGGTCTAAAGTTGTCAGATAAATCCAAAATGAGCTGCGTTCTACTTACGACAGTCGATTTCGTCGTTGTCGCAATCATTTTTGCCGTCGCAGCGCAGATTTCTGTCGATACACGTGTGATTACCGCACAACCACTGTTCCGGCGGACACGTCAAACATGTACACTTACAGTCATTATCAATTAGCTCTCCCAGGTACGACTCCTAGAGTGTTATGAAAAGAAAATAAAAATCAGTTTTGGTTATAGATAAGCTTACCTAAAATAAACTTAGACTGGTCTTAAGTTGTTAGATAGGATACAAAACCAAGATGAACTTAGACTGGTCTTAAGTTTTTATTTAGGTTACAAAACCAAAATGAACTTAGGCTGGTCTTAAGTTGTTAGATAGGATACAAAACCAAGATGAACTTAGACTGGTCTTAAGTTTTTATTTAGGTTACGAAACCAAAATGAACTTGGGCTGGTCTTAAGTTGTTAGATGAGTTTAAACTGGTCTTAAGTTGTTAGATGGGTTTTAGAACCAAAATGAGCTTAACGCCGGTTTTAATCTAAAACCTGACTATTCAATGATATGTTTCTTTTACCTCGGGGCACGCAGGGCAGACTTTAATATGACAAATCAGCGACGCATTGAAACACCGACAAGTCTCGCATTTCTCGTTCACCACCAGATCACCAGGCGGCACCACCGTATCGTTATAAACGCAGGGACATTTGAATGGATGTACGCAATCTTTGCCGTTACAGAGCGTTCCCGGTACCGGGCAGACTGACGGACATTGCGAGCCGTCGTCTATCCCCGGACACAGAATCGGTGGTGGAATCGTCGTAATTTCTGGAGTGGTCACAATCTTTGGAGTGGTCACAATCTCCGGAGTGGTCACAATCTTCGGAGTCGTAGCTGAAAAGGAAAGAAGTTCGATAAGTTCAAGGATCCAATTTCGAAGCGTGTCTGAAGTTGTAAGATTGACTTTAGAACTCGGATGTTCTTAGGCTGGTCTTTAGTTAGATACTCTTATTAGTCCATCCTTAGATGCTTTTAAATCTCAAATGAAGACGCACCTTTTTACCATTTTTTGACGCCTTATAAAACGCTACCATTATGAAATCTAAACAATGTTAACCATTCAACGTCATTTTACAAACGACAACCGTAAATCTATGTGCAAAACGTCACAGGTCTATGCGTACACATACAAGCAATTTGGCAAAATATTATTGACAAAGATGTAGAATGGCTTCCTGTGATTATATAATGACCTATATTTGAACGACGAAATGTTATATTGCATAGAATATAATTAGAAGACGTATTGAAATGGTGAAGGATGTATGATTATAGCCGCGTTCACACTAGATTAGGCACTTATGAGGTACCGTACTTCGCTGGCGCCGAATTCACCAAAATACGGCGCTCATTCAGCCATTTACGTTCACACTACGAGTCGCGATTCAGTGCTTACTAAGCCCAGTATAGTAGTCACCCAGTGTGCCAAAAGAGGGCAGTGTAATTAGTGCTAAGCGTTTTGTACTACGAGGATGTGAATACGCGGCTAGCTAAGCGCCGTACAGAGATCGGGTTTTCGGCTTAATAAGCCGCGTATTTCAGTACGGAACTGAATAAGCCGCGAATAGGCCTCGAATTATTTCCTAGTGTGAACGCTTAGTACCGTACTGAAATCCTAGTGTGAACGCCGCTTATATCAGGCGGCAGGCATAAATAGAAATGATAAGTAAATCGGATTATTCGGTTAAATGGCGGATGTATACACGATTAGGAAGTCTGATATAAAAGTCAGACCCTGACATGGGGATGCTGGTGGAATGACGAAGCTATCTACGATCTGTGTAGGACCGGCGGCGTTAATTTCATCAGCGGCTACAAGCGGTCTATATAAAAATATGTAAATATATAATTTCAATATTCAAATATTTTAGAAAATATGTTCAATATTAGGGGTATGCGGGTTTCATGAGATTAGCAATTTATAATAGCATAGTTGTCATATATACGGCTCCGTGTCCTCTGATGGCATGTGTATTTCAATTCAATTCAATTCTTTATTGATCCTTATAACATTGAAATTCCGCGATAAAATTCCCAAATTCAATAAAGTTACGAATTTTAAAATAAGAAAATACAACATACAAGACACACGGGTAATTCATACAGAATAACATAAACAAGTTATCTTAAATGACACTGTCTACTTCAACCCAGACTCAAGATAGGATATCGAATGACAGCCAAACCGGGCCCAGGGACCAGGCCGGCTGGCTAGACCACACGATATGCTCGAAGTCATGATGGTGGCAGACATCAGAAGAGCTCTTTCTTCAACCATGGAGGCAATGATGAAGTTTCAATGACAATTTTCAATAAAAAATTAAACCACTACTCAGTAGTCGAAGACCTGTATCATCTACCCAATCGCCAAATCTCATATTTCCCCAAATTTCTTAAAACTTCGATTTCAAATTTGCAATTCCACATTAGATTATCCGAAAAATTCTACATTTTTTTCGCAGGCGTTGAATAATTTTCTTGTTGTCTCCCATATTCTTTTATATATAACTGTTGTTTTACCATTTCTAAATTCATGCATCAGCCAAAGAGCATATTTCATATGGAATCATGGGAATAAACATTAATAATATCAATAATTATTATAATAATTATTACTAGCAACTCGATTAACAGAGAAATCTATAAGCATCTCCTGTACTGTCATCTGGTTACAGAAGCGAGGATGAGGCAAGAGGTTTAAAATTTACGCGGGCCAACTACTTACAACCGAAAGTGCAGTTCGGTAAAGTCAAACTGTTCTGGCAGTAAATACGATCGCCGAGTCGATACGTCGTGTAACCCGGCGGACACTTGCAAAAACTGCACAAAATCGAATAATCTTGTTCGAGGCAATCGCACGAAACGTCGCATAAACACCGAGCTTCACAAACTGAAATAAAAGTCCAATGGCCCTGTGGCTTACCATCAAGTCATCGAGTGCATATATTGTCAAAAATATTATACTAACTATAAATTAATTTGGATCGCAATCAAATGTAGAATAGATTACCGAATTAAAACCATCAACTGACGATATGCTGAACAAACTCTTCAAACAACGATCTTTTATTCTAAATCTAATCACTTCATTAATTCTTAGCCCCTTATTACACGATTAATACATTACAAGATATTATTATACTCGCAATTTCCAGATTTTATCATCCTCGAATTAAATCAAAATACGCGCCCAACGCACGATTTCTCTCAGTCTCATCTGTGTTTGTTTTTGACAGCACGCGTGTGATAACTATGCTGTAATAAGATAAAACCCCACTATCTATAGATTAAAAGAATTTAAAAACAAGAATTGATTTATTTAATCTAAAATATATATAAGACACGACGTTTCGATCTCACACTAGAGATCATCGTCAGGTGAGTTTTAAGACGTTGTGTCTTATATATATTTTAGATTGAATAAATAAATTCTTGTTTTTAAATTCTTTTAATCTGTAAATAGTGGGTTTTTATCTTATTATCCGTTCACCACGTTTGAGTGTGGTTATCGTTCTACTATGCTGTACGTTCTCTATTGATCGCTTCGCACGGATTTCCGTAGTACGATACCGATATATATATATAAGGGTATATGTGTGTAGACTAGCTCCCACCTCTAAATCAGTTGAAAAAACTGACTGTTGATTAGATGAAAATCTGAAAGCATTCCACTGCCCGCTATTGTCTACAGAGGGCCATAAGGGCCTGTAGGTCGAAAAGTAAATTGAGATCAGTCGAACTAAAAACGGTAACACTTCCAGGAAGGATTGAACTTTTATATATTTCAATTCCAAGCATGCAAATTGTCATATGTAAAAACGTGCCATTACTTACTGCTGAAAAGCGGGGTTTTTGCGTGTTTTTCAAGGATAAGTCCCCTAAAAATAACTCGATCACTATGAAATTTTTGTGGGCTCGAGAACTCATTATAAGCCAAACCATGACACCAAAAATCAACACTATTGGTTCAACAGCGAAATGTTTGTGCCTTGTTGACACACCGGTACTCTATTCATTTTCGATGAAAACTGCTTCATCAGACCGTTGACATAGGCAAACCTACGGTTCGCCAAAAATAAGAAACGCGAAATAGATACTTTCGTATTTCAGATGAGGCTATTTAGTCACAAGACTTTCAGCCCAACTTCAGTACAAAATCTACTCCCCTCTGCCTCTGCCTCTCCCTTTCTCACCCTCCCCATCTTTTTTCCTCTCCCTCAACAAGTACTTACCTTGTTTTGTTGTAGTTGGTATTGTCGTTGAGAGAGAATATTCCTCTTCGCCGCCTTTGAACAAAAAATGGTTAAGCATTCACCTTAACGTTATCACTGAATGAGTGAACTTGGTAAATGAGTATGGACTGATAATCTGATGTAGAAGATTAATGAATAATCCCACAATTGATGATATTTCGAAGTTTATCGATCGGAAATTTTCGAGATTCATCTTAAATCTCATCTTCAGGGAAACAGTGATAAAAAATAGTTTACTGTCACGAGAGAAATCCCACAATATATGCAGCCAAAATTGAAAACTTCCAAACTTCTATAGTAAAATGATATCTACATTTCGAGCAACATTTCGGCCTAATAGTAAGCCGAAACGTTGCTCGAAATATCATTTTAACCCTTTCAGTGCATATACACCGTAGTGTGGTGTATGAATCGGTGATGGATTTTGCTAGTACACCGCACTGTGGTGTATTGGTGTTATTAGTTTTTATCTCTATTGAAAGATGGCAGCACCTATCAAACATAGTGAAATATTAGTAACTAACGATACACCGCGCCGCGGTGTAGACGCACTATAGAGGTATTCCCGTTATTCGACACACTAGGGCGGAATTTTTCAAAATTTTCAAATTCTCTCCAGCACTATAGGGTATTGATTAGTCAGCACTGAAAGGGTTACTATAGAACTTTTCATTTTTGGCTGAATTTATTGTGGGATTTCTCTCAGTATTCAAATAAACTTTGAAATATCATTGTTATCAGCTGTTCATTAGTGGTTTGACCTATTTGTTCCAAAGATTTCTCGACGTGGCTTGAACGTTACCTGGTAATGTTGTCATAGGTGGCCTCGCTGTCTTTTCCATCGGGGTCGTTCTGCCGAGATCAGATTTCGGCGTGGCTGGCAAGGAAAAAACCAAATCAATAATAATAACAATATATAATAATAATTACAGGTATTTAAAGTGCCAGTATCCACTGCAAAGTGATCGCTGACACCTGGCTAGTGGGATAGGATATCGAGCAGCTGCCCGTGAAAATAAATGGGTCTTAAGACTTCGCATGAAGACAGCGACGCTGCTGGCAGCTCTTATATAACGTGGAATAATATTCCACAGGCGTGGGGCAGCTCTTGAAAAAGCACGGTCTCCAAGCGAGGCTAGCCTACTCCTGGGTTGTGCCAATAGTAAGTTGTCTTTAGATGGCAAGGCACGCGTTTGGGCGTACTAAGTGTCAAGTGTGGAGCGGTGTGGCCGAGTGGTTAGAGCGTTCGACTCTGGGAAGCCAGGTCGCGGGTTCGAACCCCGTACATTGCCGTAATGTCCTCAGGCAAGACACTTATCCTCATTGCCTCTCTCCACCCAGGAGTAAATGGGTACCTGGCCTGATAGATGCCTCCTGAGCGTTTGTTAGCAGCTCGGTGTTACTTCTCCCCAGGGAGAGATGACTGATACATGTTAGAGTATAAAATTGGCTGGGGTAATAATATCGAAAAATTTAAAGCGCTCTGAGCAGCCTGGCTGGATTTAGCGCTATATAGGACACATATTATATTATTATTCCTGCAGGTATGGTGGAGCGAAACCATTGATACATTTATATGTTAGTAATCAATCATTTTAAAAAATAAGAAGGGAGCAAATGGTCGCCCTGTTATGATAAAGTAAAAACTATTTCACTTACTTCCGCACGGACAGTAAAAACGAACCATCATATCGACGCAGTAAGGCGGATTCGGATTGTTGTCAGCTCGGCAGACATAACCGATCGTACGGTCACACGTATCGTTCAATCCGACCATCGACGATAGCGTCGTATTGAATCCGTACATCGCGCACTGGATTCGCGACGGCGCGTCGCAGAATTCGTTCGATTCGCGAATCTTATCGATCAGTTCGAATTCACCGACGCCGCTCTGCGGGCGACCTGCGCGTCGAGAGAGAGAGACGGAGAATCGTAAACTTACGTATTATTGATTTAGACACAGCGACCAGTTGCACAGTCGTGACTTAAGTCTAAAAGTGGTCTTAAATCTTAAGTCTGGTCTTAAGGTATTAGATTGGCTTTAGAACTAGGTTGGTCTTAGACTGGTCTTAAGTCTAAAGCCATGACTATGCAACCAGCCCCAGAAGCCAGTTGCACAGTTAGGTCTTAGTGGTGATAATTTGAAAATTTTTGAAAAATTCCACCCGTGTGTTGTATAATGGGCATGCCAGCTCATTTTGGTTCTATGACCAATCTAACAACTAAGACCAGTCTGAGCTCATTTTAGTTCTATAACCAATCTAACAACTTAAGACCAGTCTAAACTCATTTCGGTTCTATGACCAATCTAACAACTTAAGACCAGTCTAAACTCATTTCGGTTCTATAACCAATCTAACAACTTATGACCAGACTGAGCTCATTTTGGTTCTATAACCAATCTATAAGTATTCACGAGTCTAAAAACAAATTGTGTGACAACTGTCCAACTGACCCAAGGATCACAGTTTAGATAAATTAGATCTTTTTCCCAATATTTTCATGAAACAATTACCTGTTGATATCCAGTCGGTCCATGTGCAGTTTTTGTGAATGGTGATTGTTGGTTTAGTAGTGATGCCGGGAGTCGTTTGGACCTCGGTGACTGCAGGAGTCGTCGCTTTCGGGGTCGTCTGCTTACACAAATCATCCTTGACGCATTTGACGCCTGACTCCGTACAGATACACGCAGTACAGTCGTCTTTATTCCAAGTTGTCAATGGCTGCAATAGAATAATGATGAATCAATGGAAAAGGGATAAAGGGGAATTAACATAGATTCACGGGATTTATCTTTAGCTAGATAGACTAGTTGTGGTATGGCTGTCTACAAATCCCCTTATGACATCACCATGCATATCCTCATATGAATTATAACACACATCAAAATATGAAATTCTTTCTGACATCATCAAATAGTCATAGAAGACAATTTGATGATGTCATTGGGGGATTTATAGAGGCGACCATTTTTTCTGGAAGTGTCTAAAGATTTGATGATGTCATAGGGGACTTAAAGAGACAGACATCTTTTCTGAAAGTGTCTATAGATTAATTTGATGATGTCATAGGGGGATTTATGGAGGTCGTCTGTTACTCACGGGAACCTCGTTTCCTGAGTCGTCGATGCACGTGCAATTAGCCTTCGGAACGCACTTTAACGATCGGTCGTAGAACCAGCCGTCGGGACACGAGGAGTCGCGTTCCTTACAGCCCGGGATACACGTGCTGTTCACGCATAGTCCCATCTCGTGAGACAGAACCAGCGCCGAGTGACATAACCGCGAACATCTATACCGACACTCGTCCCAGTCGCTACCTGGCGGGCAAATCGCTGTTTTCAAAAAAAAAAACAAAACAAAAAAGTAGAAATTATGTAAAAGGGGAACGAAATTATTTCGACTTGAGTATTCCTGAGATAAATATTAGGAAATAGTTGAAACATTGAATGTTACTTCGATCAAAGAAATATTTCTGAATCGTTTTATTCTCAGTGTGCAGGGATTTTATAAATTTCATCAATTGGTATTTTCTAATCTCCTCTGATCTTGTTCTTCTGATCCTTAACTCAGACTAATTTTGCTGCTGGTCCCTGGTTTGTGCGAGTTAGGTTTACCTGTTGTGGTTGGGCGAGTCGTCTGCTCAGGCGTCGTCTGCTCAGGTGGCGTCGTCTGCTCAGGAGTCGTCGTCTGCGCTGGCGTCGTGGTCGTACCTGACGTAGTCGTCGTCGTAAAGGCCGCGCAGCCGAGCACTTCGAAACGCATCGCGACATTATCACCGCTCCACAGTTCGGGAATCACGCGCACGTAACGCGCTGTCACGTTCTTGTGAAACAAAACCTCGACGGTGCTCTCCGCGTTCGAGTTTCCGTCGAACATCACCGGTTTACCTTTGTTCTACAAAAAGAATGCAATAAAAATTTGCACCTGCAAATGTGGTGAAGTTAGCAAATTCTAAGTAATAACAGCAAAAATTGGGATTTGAACCCAACGAGGCTAGACGCCAGCTAAAACCATTTTACTACTAAAAGCCTAACCCTTCCCTAACCTACCCTATTACCTACAATGCATAACCCTAACCTTGACCCTAAACTCTTATTTTCTGCAGTTGACAAAACCGCCATTTGGCTTTTTAATGCCTGTCCATGGAAATGAGAAAAAATTGTTCACCGTTGATCTCAAGTGACCACACTGACCTTGAAAATGTGGAAAGTCTGTCCATTTTTGCTGGTCATCACATAAAACTTTGTGACGTAAGATCCAAGTCGCGCGTTTCCTTGCAGCTGCAATCCGGATACCGTAGTCTCGTGGCCGAGATCCACTTGTATCCACTGTTCACCATCGGAGATTCTATAAATAAATGTCCTCCGTGGTTAATAAATTAAAAACATTTCTTATTTCAAATAAATCTCGGATGGACAGAAATAGTCTAATCGAAACCGAAGGTGAACAGAATTTTTGTTATCAATTGTCATTATTGTGGGCTTTCTCTACATATTGCACAGAGGTTTTCATGCAATAAGATAAAAACCCACTATCTACAGATTAAAAGAATTTAAAAAACAAGAATTTATTTATTCAATCTAAAATATATAGAATACACGACGTTTCGATCTCACCCTACAGATCATCGTCAGGTGTGTACGTCGTGTATTCTATATATTTTAGATTGAATAAATAAATTCTCGTTTTTAAATTCTTTTAATCTGTAGATAGTGGGTTTTTATCTTATTATCCGCTCACCACGTTTGAGTGGTGGTTATCGTTCTATTAGGTTTTCATGCACTTACCCAGGGACCCAGGACGAGGCCACAGCTACAGAACTATCAGTTATGATGCGCCCTTTACTCGCTGAGAACGTACTGTTCAGTTCGCTGGAGGCCTTGAATTGACCATCACCGAATATTGCTTTGTTACCGAGACCAAGCGGCTCGGTACAATACGCCGGAGTGGGAACTATCTCGGTAGTAGTTTCAGGAACTATCTCGGTAGTAGTTTCGGGAACTATCTCGGTAGTAGTTTCGGGAACTATCTCGGAAGTAGTTTCGGGAACTATCTCCGTAGTTGTTTCGGGAACTATCTCGGTAGTTGTTTCGGGAACTATCTCGGTAGTAGTTTGAGGAACTATTTCCGCAGTAGTTTGAACTCCTTCAGTAGTTGTTTGAGAAACTGTCTTGGTAGTTGTCGTTCTGGGTCGAACTGTTTTTTCTTCCTCCGGCGTCACTTCGCCGTTTCCAGTAGGAGCGATAGGAAGCTCGGTTGTCGTAGTCGGCTGTTCGCATGAACAGTAATATCGTATCATGTAATCGTTTTTACAGCCACCTTTGTTTTGAGAATGAAGACATTTCAACCCGTCGGACACCGTACACGTAGCCACGTCGTTGGTATCCGTGAACGAGATATTAGGTTTACCGGCGACCGAACATTCAATATCCGTTATAAAACCTTTCAGACACATCAGTTCTTTCTCTTCCTTGGATATTGATTCCACATCGCCCACACTTTCAGCTGAAAGATTTCTATTGTGGTTGATATACGGGGACCAGAAATCACATATTTTAGACGTCGTAGTAGTTTCCGTAGACGCAGTTGTTGGAGGCACAGTTTCAGCAGTTGGAGGAACCGTTTTTGCAGTAGTTGGGGGAACAGTTTCTGCAGTTGTTGGAGGAACAATCTTTTCAGTTGTTGGAGGCACAGTCTTTTCAGTTGTTGGAGGAACTGTTTCTGCAGTTGTTGGAAGAACAATCTTTTCAGTTGTTGGAGGCTCAGTCTTTTCAGTTGTTGGAGGAACTGTTTCTGCAGTTGTTGGAGGAACAGTCTTTTCAGTTGTTGGAGGCACAATCTCGGCAGTTGTTGGAGGCACTGTCTTTTCAGTTGTCGGAGGAACTGTTTCTGCAGTTGTTGGAGGAACAGTCTCTGGAGTTGTTGGAGGAACTGTCTTTTCAGTGGTTGGAGGCACAGTCTCGGCAGTTGTTGGAGGCACAGTCTCGGCAGTTGTTGGAGGAGCTATTTTGGTAGTTGTTGTAGCAACTATTTCTCTAGTGGTTGGAGGGATGGTCGTCGTGGTTATTTCTGTAACACATAAAACGTTACTCGACTTACTTTGAATCAGGTGTCATGATTTGGTAAAAAGTAAAAGCATGGAATAGTCAAGATTGAATTGTTTTGCTCATCGAAAACTATGAAGTAACCAACAGCCATTAACCAAAAAACTTTTTAGTTTAGATATTTTGCGAAGCTGCATTTTCAAAACTAAAAGAGTAGTGATGTTTAGACTCAATTCTACGAGCCATTTTCAAAAACTAAGACAGTAGTGACGTTAAGACTCAATTCTATGAGCCATTTTCAAAAACTAAGAGAGTAGTGACGTTTAGACTCAATTCTATGAGCCATTTTCAAAACTAAGAGAGTAGGGACGTTTAGACTCAATTCTATGAGACATTTTCAAAAACTAAGAGATTAGTTATGTTTAAATTAAAGCCTATGAACCATTTTCAAAATTCAGCTTTGAAAATGGCTCATAGGATTGAGTCTAAAAGAGGCCAGCAGAAGCCAGCGCCTAACACTTATCTATCTTTCTTTTCCATCTCATTTGGATGCAGCAATGTACTTTACCGATACGGATACATTATCTACAGAGATGAAACTTCAAAACGTACCTTCACAAGAACAGAAATATCTCATCATGTAATCATTTTTGCATCCACCTTCGTTATATTTATCGTTACATTCGAGTCCGTTTTCGAGGTCGCACGTCACATTTTCTCCTCCGACCGTGTACGACTTGCCGGCGAATCGAGCCAGACGACACTGCACCTCCGTGAACGTACCGTCGCACGCGCGTTTTTCGTCGGGCGTCAACTTCTCGAAATCGCCTCCGATCAAACGCGAACGCGGTTTATCGCGATTCAACCACGCCGTCCAGTAGTCGCAGCGTGGTGGCGCCACCGTCGTTTCCGTTGTCGTCGTAGCGGCTGGGGGAGTCGTCGGGATCGTCGTGTAACACGAACAGAAAACGCGTAATTCGTAATCGTGACACGGGAAGTCCGACGGTAGATCGGAGTTTTTGCAGACGAGCCCGCTCGTCGCGTCGCACGTCACGCTCGGTTGACCGGTGTAGACGTGCGAAACGTGCGACTTACTGTCGCGGCATTCAACGCGGTCGGGCGCCGCGCAGAATTGATATTTCATGCGAAGGTTTTCGAACGTTTCGAAATCGCCGGCTTTCGACGGGGTCATCGAGTTCATCCACGGCGACCAGCCGTGTACGACGCATTCCGGAGGGAACGGAGTCGGAGCAAGCGTGGTAGGTGGCGCCTCGGTTGTTGTTACTAGAAAATAGTGAAATAGAAAACAATCACTCCTTGTTACGAGCGTGTTGAAACATGAATCCCTTTCAGTGCGGTGTATCAATCACACAACAAAATGCGGTGTATAAATCAGTTATGGACTTGGCTATTACACCGCATCGTGATGTATTGTTGTAATTAGTTATCATCTCTGTTGAAAGATGGCAGCACCTGCCATGCAATGTTAAGTATTAGGAACTAACGGTACATCGCACCGTGGTGTAGATGCGCCATAACGGTATGCCCATTATACAACGCACAAGGGTGGAATTTTGCAAAATTCTAAATTTATCTCCAGCACTTCGGGGTAAGAATTGGTCAACACCGAAGGGTTAAACTAAAATGTAACGTGCTTCTTTACAGTTAAAGTGAATTTAAATGTAGCGTGCCGAAATTAAACATGTGAAATTAATCATTTAACCCTTTCAGTGCATCTACACCGCAGTGCGGTGTATAAATCAGTGATAGATTTTGCTAGTACACCGCACTGCGGTGTATTGATGTAATTAGTAATTATCTCTCTTGAAAAATGGCAGCCCGTGTCAAACATAGTGAAATACTAGTAACTAATGATACACTGCACCGCAGTGTAGACGCACTATAGCGGTATTCCCGTTGTTCAACACACTAGGGCGGAATTTTTTAGAATTTTCAAATTATCTCCAGCACTATAGGGTATTAATTAGTCAGCACTGCAAGGGTTAAAAGTGAAATGAACTACGACAAGCACACGTACGTATGAACTGAAATGTACTCACAACTTTCGCTACAAATCAGCAAATCGAATCTCAAACTCGCTTCTCCGTGCATCGTTTTCGGAATAATTTTGATGCACTTCGTATCAAATTCATAATCGAACAGCGAAAATATCGGCGTCGATTTGTCGTTATTACCGACGAAAACCTGTCGACGAAGATAACATTTACAACCAGCCCGGTCGAAGCATTTTCTGCGGAACGTTTCAAGAAGTTAGTCTAATTCAAAATGAAGTCGGATAATTCAAATATGAGGACCGAAAAGAGGGATAATAGACGATGACATCTTTTTCTCCAAGGATTTATAGATAATTTGATGCTATCATAGGGAACTTAATGGAGGCAGCCATCTTTATCTGCAAGGTTTTCGAGATCAAATTTGATGATGTCATAGGGGGAGTATAAAGAAGTTACTATCTATTCGGTAAGGGTTTATGGGCCAAATTTGATGATACCATCGAGGGACTTTACATGTAGAATGAGAATCTTTTCTGGAAAGGTGGATTGAATTTGAGGACATCATACGTGGATTTACTGAGAGCGGCCATCTTGTCCGTACCTGTTGAGATCCATCTGGTTTGCGAATCGGCGAAAATTTATCGCAGCGATCATTGCCGACAGCGACTGTGTACGACTCGGTCCACTGCGCCAAATCCTGGCGTCCGCGCGTCACCAAGCCGATAACACGTACAGGCCTCGGGTACTGAACGCCGATCCAAGGGCGCGTATCGTGAGTACGCGCCGTCCACCCGCCGAATCCGCTCGAGTCGGCGGCCGCGCGCAGACGAGCGCGATGCGGACCATGGCGCATGTCGTTGTTGTACACGGTCGACGCCGAGTAATTCTCATCGGCGACGGTTAGAACGTCACCAGCGAGAACGACGTCGCAAGCTGTAAATATTATAAACAAATGATTGACATTTTCAAACATATTTCATGTATTGAATCTTTAGCCCTTTCAGTGCGTCTACACCGCTGTGCGGTGTATGAATCATGATGGATTTTGCTAGTACACCTCACTGCGGTGTATTGATGTAAATAGTAATTGGTTTTTATCTCTATTAAAGACGGCAGCAACTGTCAAACAGTGAAATACTAGTAACTAACGACACACCGCGCCGCGGTGTAGACGCACTATAGCGGTATTCCTGTTAATTAACACGCTAGGGTGGAATTTTTCAAATATTTTAAATTATCTCCAGCACTATAAGGTATTTATTAGCCAGCACTGAAAGGGTTAATAAAGGCCACTTTTGTTTGATTTGGTCTTTCCCAGACATGCGCGCTGTTTTCACTGATTTGATCTGCTCGGAATCCAATCAATGGACACAGTCAAATACGTAAAACAAGGACGGAAACTGTCGCTGACTTTTACCTATTTAGGTAGAATCTCAACAAATATCTATGATTTTTAGCTTTTTAACAAAATTACTGGCTTTTTTCATGAAAATTTCAAAGTGACTTTTCCCCGATTTCCAGGTGAGTGTGGCCAACCTGTTTTTAACCCTCTTGAAAAAAACAATCAAAATATTCTTTCATCCATCAAACTAAAAAACTATCAAAGACTAAAAATCAAAGTATCGAAAAGAATTCTTCACGAAAAGTGTTTCAACCATTTAATTTAATCATTCAAAGTCATGGTTAAGATTAACGACCAGTCTAAGACCAACCTACTTCTATAGTCAACCTAACAACTTGAGACCAGTCTTGAGATTTAAGACCATTGGACTTAAGTCAAGACTGTGCAACTGGGGCCGGTTCCATAGTCAGGTTTTAAGACCAAAAGTGGTCTTAAACCTTAAGACTGGTCATAAGTTCTTAGATTGGCTATAGAATTAAGTTTGTCTTAGACCGGTCTTAAGTCAAAGCCTTGTCTATGGAACTGGCCCCAGGGCCCCAGGGTGTGAGCAAGGGTGAATACTCAAGCCCAGCATTCGCTTGAGCCGAAATGGCACAGCTTTTACCGGACAGGATCGACCCCTCAAAAATTAGGCTTGGAGAGAAATGCATCGAAATAACATACCCGCAGACGCGCATTGACAGTAAACTCGTACTTCGTAATCCTGGCACATTCCGTGTTTCTGCTTTTCATTTTTGCACGACAATCCGTCGTGGACGGTGCAGCTGACGTTCCGGTCGCCGGCGAAATGCGTGTTCGCCTTGCTACCGGCGGCGCGACACTGAATCTGCGTGATTTTGTCAGCGCTGCAGAACACGTTCGGGTGATTCTGAAAAATCGTGCGATAGTAAGTTTTTTATCGCGAGAAAAGAAAACGATCGATAAAAAAGTAAAAGATGAATTTCACGATGAAATGAGGTTTACCTCGATTGAATCTATAGTTTCAAAGTCGCCTGATCCGTATGTCGGCTTATCTGTGTTCAACCACGGCGTCCATCCGGTTGATATACACGGCTTTACTGTAGTAATTGGAGGAACAGTTTGCGCAGTTGTTGGAGGAGCTATTTTGGTAGTTGTTGGAGGAATTATCTCTTTGGTTGTTCCAGGAACTATCTCTGTAGTTGTTTGAGGAACTATTTCAGTAGTAGTTCCAGGAACTATCTCTGCAGTTGTTGGAGGAACAGTTTGCGCAGTTGTTGGAGGAGCTATTTTGGTAGTTGTTGGAGGAATTATCTCTTTGGTTGTTCCAGGAACTATCTCTGTAGTTGTTTGAGGAACTATTTCAGTAGTAGTTCCAGGAACTATCTCTGTAGTTGTTTGAGGAACTATTTCAGTAGTAGTTCCAGGAACTATCTCTGTAGTTGTTTGAGGAACTATTTCAGTAGTAGTTCCAGGAACTATCTCTGCAGTTGTTGGAGGAACAGTTTGCGCAGTTGTTGGAAGAGCTATTTTGGTAGTTGTTGGAGGAATTATCTCTTTGGTGGTTTCAGGAACTAGCTCTGTAGTTGTTTGAGGAACTATTTCAGTAGTAGTTCCAGGAACTATCTCTGTGGTTGTTTGAGGAACTATTTCAGTAGTAGTTCCAGGAACTATCTCTGTAGTTGTTTGAGGAACTATTTCAGTAGTAGTTTCAGGAGCTATCTCTGTAGTTGTTTCAGGAACAGTTTTCGAAGTTGCTGGAGGCACAATCTTTTCAGTTGTTGAAGGAACAGCCTTTTCAGTTGTTGGAGGCACAGTTTTTTCAGTTGTTGGAGGCACAATCTTTTCAGTGGTTGAAGGAACAGCCTTTTCAGTTGTTGGAGGCACAGTTTTTTCAGTTGTTGGAGGCACAATCTTTTCAGTTGTTGAAGGAACAGCCTTTTCAGTTGTTGGAGGCACAATCTTTTCAGTTGTTGAAGGAACAGCCTTTTCAGTTGTTGGAGGAACTGTCTTTTCAGTTGTTGGAGGAACAGCCTTTTCAGTCGTTGAAGGAACAGTCTTTTCAGTTGTTGGAGGAACAGTCTTTTCAGTTGTTGGAGGAACCGTTCCTGGAGTTGTTTGAGCTATTTTTTCAGTTGTCGGAGTAACTGTTTCGGCAGTTGTCGGGGGAACAGTCTCCACAGTTGTTTGAGCTAACTTTTCAGTTGTTGGAGGAACAGTCTTTTCATTTGCTGCTGTTGTAACAGCGTTTCCAGTAACTGCAGTAGGCAGCGCCGACGTCGTCGTTTCCAGTGACTCGCACGCACAATAATACCTCACCCTGTAATCATCGCAACCATCGGAGTTTTCCGCATTTCTACAGACGGACCCGTCTTCTAGAGTACACGTCGTGTTTTCATTCGTCATATAAACCGAATCGTTCGGCTTCGAGGCGACTTTACATTCGATATCGGTGATGAATCCGTGAGGACACAACGTATTCTTTTCGTTCTCGGTCATGAATTCGAAATCACCGGCCCCCGAATCAGGACTATCACGGTTAAAATAACGAATCCAAAAATCACATTTCAACGTAGTTGTTGGAGGCACTACCTTAGTGGTAGTTGGAGGCACAGTCTCTGCTGTTGTTGGAGGCACTGTCTTTTCACTTGTTGGAGGAACAGCCTCTGCAGTTGTTGGAGGCACAGCCTTTTCAGTTGTTGGAGGAACTATCTCTGTAGTTGTTTGAGGAACTATTTCAGTAGTAGTTTCAGGAACTATCTCTGTAGTTGTTTGAGGAACTATCTCTGTAGTTGTTTGAGGAACTATCTCCGCAGTTGTTGGAGCAACAGTTTTTGCAGTTGTTGGAGGCACAATCTTTTCAGTTGTTGGAGGCACAGTCTTTTCAGTTGTTGGAGGCACAGTTTCTGCTGTAGTCGTAGGAACTATCTTGATAGTTGTTGGAGGCACTATTTTTGTCGTTGTTGGAGGAACTTTTTCAGTTGTAGTTCGAGGAACTGTCGTGCTAGTAGTTGCAGGAGGAACTATCTTTGTGGTAATGGCCACTGGAGTTGTCGATACTGTTGAAAGAACAAAAATAAACAACCTTTGACTGAAGCAATGAACATAAATCAAATCAATGAAGTCGAAATAAGATTTACAACCGCGCAGCTGTGGATGTCGTCGATTTCTTACCAGGAGCACATTGACACTGGACGCTGATCTCCCAGTCGAAACATAATCCAATAAGTTGACCTACTGAATGACATATCATACCGACGTCCTTGTTGCAGACAACGTTTAGCACCGAACCAGCTTTCTTAAGCTCTCCCTGTTGCTCTTTGCATTTGACTTGTGTGATTTGATCATTCGAACAAAATGCATACTTAGTCCTGCGAAAAATGGAGACAATATCAATCTATATTCAATATCTTCTTAAGAATTTGTCATTTTCCACATTCATGCTTCCTGTTTAACCCTATCAGTGCTGACTGATTAATACCCGAAAGTGCTGGAGATAACTTTCAAAGGATTCCACCCAAGAGTGTTGAATGACAGGCATGCCGCTATAGTGCGTCTACTACGCAGTGCGTTGTATCATTAGTTACTAATATTTCACTATTTTTAACAGGTGCTAATTGCTAACATTAAAATAAATTTCTAACATTAACCCTTTCAGTGCGTCTACACCGCAGTGCTGTGTACGAATCAGATTTAATTAGTAATTCCTAATTATCTCTCTTGAAAGATGGCAGCACCTGTCAAACATAGTTAAATATTAGTAACTAACGATACACTGCACCGTGGTGTAGACGCACTATAGTGCTATTCCCGTTATTCAAAACACTAGGGTGGAATTTTTCAGAATTTTCAAATTATCTTCAGCACTATAGGGTATTAATTAGCCAGCACTGAACGGGTTAATACTCCATGATGCAGTGTACTAGCAAAGGCCATTACCGATTTATACACCACACTGCGGTGTAGACACAATAATATTTTCGGTGTTGACGTAATAAAACGTTTTGAAAAATCTTTGCAAAATTTCTCCATCAAGTGCTTTTTTTCCACCAAATTTCAACGGAGAATGAAATACTGACCTCAAGTTTCCCCAGATTTTATTGCCGGAGATGCCGGCAGACGGATTCACAGTCATCCACTTCGTCCAGCCCGGAGTACAGATCGGAGCGTGCGTCGTCAGCGGTTGCGTCGTCAGTTCCGGCGTCGTCGTACACGGCACCGGTGTTTTCTTCACTTTGCCATTTTCACCGCAGAAACTATCGAAATAGAAATATTGAATGTTATGAGAGCGCAAGTCTCTCTGCGACTTCCTAAATCCCTTATGAACAATTAAGCTTGAGACAAAAATTCCAACGTGTTCTGCGTCAAATAAGAACACCGAGAAAAAAGATGGCGGATTTCACCAGTGACTAAATGCGATACCACAGGGCTGGGTCATATAGAAACGCCTTGGGCGATCACTCCAAATTTAGAAAATGTTTGCAAAAAACATAGTTAAGGGTACTCAAGGAAATAATGAATTTACTCAAAGTACTCAAAGGAAATAATGACTTTAGCAGTGGTGAGATTGATGCAGAGTGGATTAGGACATTTTTCACATCATCATTTTTTTCACACATTTTCACCGTAGAAAAGCTGGTATTTTTCACATTTTAAGGAAAAAACAGCGAGAAGCTGCAACCTTGCCTCTCACGATGGCAAAACAGCACTTAGTTGCTAGGGGCAAAGGTATCAGGATCTACAAAATTCATGTTTAAATGAAGAGGGGCTCTAAAGATAGCATATTCGGTAGAAAAGCACCTCAAAATTTTCAGCAAACAAACTTTCACAAATTTTTTGAAATTTTTTTTTTCATAGAAATTTCAACTGTTATCAAATTTTTCGCATCAATCTCGCTCCTGATTTTGTTAAAATGAAAGAAAATTTTGCGACCCAGAAAAAATAATCTCCTACCAGATATAACACGGTGGGCAGACGCTTTCATCGAAAATTTGTTGACCTTCCGTGTAATTTTTGCCGTTCACGCGACAAACACTCTTGCAGTCTTTCTCCTTGACGCAGACGGCCGGTCGAGATGAATTGTGATAAACCTGTCCGGGCGGACACGGCTTCGGGGTGCAGCCCTCCAAACACATCTGCAACACGAGGAAAGTAGAACAGTTGCATTCAGAAGTGGCGAATAGATAATAAGATTAAAAGCTATGGTTACGTATGTTTTTTCAAGGGAATACAGCTATTGAAGGGAATACAACTATTGAAGGGAATTCAGCTATATATATATCTTTATTCATAACAATGTTACAAGTTGAAAAATAGAAAAGTCAAAGGGAATACAGCTTTTGAAGGGAATACAGCTATTTCTACAGCAGCATGGGAACAGTCCTCCCCCCTGCGAAGGTTACCTACCTCTTCTTTACAAGTTTGCGTTATTTCTTTGTAGACGTTCTTGTTTTCGCATGTTTTCACCGGACACTGACTGATGCACGGCTTGTAGTTCTCGCATTCCTCGTCGCATTGCATGGCTGTAACAAGCGCATAAAGAATTCTCAATGTTTCAAACAAAATTTTCCATATTCATACGTATACTCTATGAAGTTTAAGTCTACTTGGACCCAGTTCCACAGTTGTGAGTTGAGATTTGACTTTGTTAACTCGTTGAAGATGAACTAATCTTAACTCTGAGTTCCTGAAATCCTGGAACTCATTTCGTGGGATATTTTGCTCAATTTCAGTTTGTAGGCTAAAAAGAATCGCATTGTTAAACTTGGGAGTCTCTTTTCTCTAATTCAACTTGAGTAAAAGAAGACTTTTCAACAGTCCTTCAACTGAGTGTAAAACGCATATAAAAACAATGGTTTATTCACACTGCATGTACAGTTTTCCTGGTCAGTTTTAACACCGACTCATCGTAACTGTAACTGTCATTTTCAAATAAAAACTGTGAAGACGGGCGGAAATATTCTCCCGGAAACGTTAGCAAAACTTTTGAAAATACGATATTCATTAAGACCAGAAACAGTCTCCTACTGTATATTTACACTGATTTAAGGTGATTAGTCCTAAAATTGAGCCGAATATCCCGGTATAGAAACTTGTTGCAGCGATTAAAAGTTGAACTTACGGCAGAGTCCTTGGTGGCGCCAGCTAACCGCGATACCGTTGGCGGCGCACTTGTCGGCGTACGTGCCGATCGCCGTGCACAGACATTCGCAATCGCCGCCCGAATCGCACGAACACGAATCGAAAACACAACGTTCGTAGAATCCGTCGACGGGAATCACCGCGCGGCACTAAAACAAACGGGAGAATTCGTTCAGCGTCGAACATTCTCAAATTCTCTATTTGAAGCCCCCCCCCTGAAAAAGCTTTCGACACCGTAACGAAGAACCCGAATCCTACCTTTTCGAACGTTTCAGTTTTGAGAACGCCGCACTGCTGTTTGGCCCACGTTTCTCGTTCGGGGTGTTCGCAGACGAGCGCCACTTCTTCGGAATCGCCGCACGAGGTCGAATGCTACGATTTCAGAAACGAAAAATTCATTCAACATGAGTAATGAAAACCATTCGATATGACGATATATGACCTTTCCAAATCTCTTTCAGGCAGGTTCAGGCAAGTTGGAAGCTGGTATGCCTGAACCCGAACTGAAATTTCCATGAGCTTCGATTCTGTTACACCGATCATCCAACTATACAATATGCACCTAAATTTCCGATTCCTAAATCAACCTCCTGTATCCTGCTGGCACGTGCAGGGTGACCACTGGCTTGCCTTTTCCCCCTGACTATTCCCTGACTAAGTTTATTTTCCCTGACTCGATCTGCTAAGAATCTGATCAATTAACACAATCAAATACGTAAGACATTGACGGAAACTGCTTGATTTTACACTCAATCTCAAACAAATTTCCATGACTTTTCCCTGAAATACTATTCCATGATATTCAAACTATTCCATGTTGTTTCCCCTGACTATTCCCTGAAATGCGTGTTGTTTTCCCTGACTTAATCTGCTAAGAATCTGATCAATAAGCACAGCCAAATACGCGAGACATTGACAGAAACTGATTGCATGCGTGATTGAATTAGGCTATCCCTGAATTTTTAGCTTTTTAAAATAATCTTTTCTTGAAGAAAAGAAAGTTCACTGACTTTACCCTGACTTCCAGGTAAGGGGCACCCTGCCGTGCGGTTGGTTCGTAAAGAAACTGGCGAATAAATCAAATAAACAAGAAACGGAAAATCATCCCTATTTCACGATCGAACCTACCCGCCAACTATCGGCAAAATCTGTGACGCTTTCTTCGGGAAAACCGCCGCTAGGGGGCGTGAAATCGTCGTCCTGGTCGTTGTTGAACGTGCCGCACAGTCCGTAGACCTGACCGTGATGTTCTTCGTTCAGTTTCACGTACAGGCGTCTGCCGGCCTCGTGTACGATCTGTAAACCGGGTACGTCTTTCAATCGAATTATCTCGAACAGACCTTTGTGCGTGACGATCTTTTGAGAGCCTGAAAAATTCAGAAAATCCGTTTTTTCATCGTGACTAAAAGTGCACCGCGGTTATTTATCCTTTGAATAACTTCGATATCCGTGAAACGGAGTCTACTCTATGGTGTCATCCCCAAGGATAACTCTGATACCCGGTCTATAAATCCGGGATAAAAGATTTATACCTAAGGATAACTCTAGTCTATAAAACCGGGGTTAAGGATTTATTCCTGGGGATAACTTTGATACCCAGTCTATAAACTGTGCACTGGTTAAGGATTCATCCCATTGGATAATTTTGACACCTACACTGGGTACGGGTCGAAGTTAACTTTCATACCAAATTCATAAAACTGGGCCCAGGTTTAGGATAAATCCCAAGGGATAAATTTAATGCCCAGTATCTAAAACTGGTCCCAGGCTAAGGATATCTCCTTAGGGATAAATTTGGTACTCGTTCTATGAAACCAGGTCTAAGTTTATGATTTATCCGAGAGCTAAGTGTCTCGAAGAATGTTTTGTTTCAATTGAAATTAAGAGCAATTAAGACACCAATTTTAAAGAGCGAAAAATTGAAAAAAATATATGGATCCCAGTTCCGCAGTTGTTAGATAGTTAAGATTCATTTTCAATGTTTTAACTCTTGAGTTATATTCAACTTCAGTAAGAACGAAATAAGCACTTTCAGCGACTTACCGGTTTTGACGCTGATCGATTTGACGCAAGTGACGCCGGCGCCGCACTTCGTAATATCGGCGATGATCGCGAATTTATGTGCGTTGTCCGGTTTGCTCTGCACGAGCACGTACGTGCATTCGCCTTCGAAATCGTAAACCTTTCCGTCGAACGTGATGTAGTGATTACCGCCGTAGACGGTGCACGTTCCCTGGCACTTCTTCTCGCGACAATTCCAGTTGCGATTCTGACACGTGCTGAATAACATTCATAAACGATCGATTTCGTCTAATTCTTTTGTAAAATTTCAAACGATTTTTGATAAATCGGTAAATAGGATTTTTCTTTTAAATTTTGACTTTGATTTTATTTTGCAAACTCACCAAGCTCGACACTCCTCTTCGAAACTCTCGCCGTTGTGGTAGTTTTTACCGTCGTGCGTACACGGGCAGTCGTCTTCGGCGATGCAGGTGTCGCCCTCTTTAACGAAGCCCTCGTCGCACTGGCAGCCCGGCGAGCAGCGATCCGTCTCGCAGGTCGGTCGCGATTTCAGATTGCCGCACGTCAGCGGACATTTCGATTTACACTCGACGTAGTGCGTGTTCCGGGGGCAGATGTTGGTCGCGTTGTGGTTCGGTTTCAGTTCCTGACATTGCCACTTCCCGATCGCGCATGTGCTATTCAAATTAGGATAAATCAAACATTTATCAGACCAGCCGGGTGTGGTGCTGTAACTCCCGGCAATATTGTACTTCAAATTTCAGTACCTTACACCCATAATCAGACTGGCACTTATTAAAATTTGAATATGTTAACAAAATTTTGGGTCGGGCACCATTTTTGTAAACAGATTATGCAAGACTGGCGCAAATTTCAGCTACAAACCTTTTTTCCAATCAATTCATTGAAATCCAAGATGTGAAACCCTGGTGAACCCTGAATATTTCAAAATCATTCAAGGGCGAGCACTATGACTATTCAGAATGTTTTCAGTTTTGTTGGATACTTTTGAACACCAGGTTTACACAATTCAACACTAAGGCAGGTTTCGATTGGTCTCTACCGATTCGGGAATAGTATAATCTGTAAACCTGATAAAAGCGGCCGGTAGAGAGTTTGTAATCTGTCAACCTGATAGAAGGGGCCGGTAGAGAGTTTGTAATCTGTGAACCTGATAGAAGGGGCCCGTAGAGAGTTTGTAATCTGTCAACCTGATAGAAGGGGCCGGTAGAGAGTTTGTAATCTGTGAACCTGATAGAAGGGGCCGGTAGAGAGTTTGTAATCTGTAAACCTGATAGAAGCGGCCGGTAGAGAGTTTGTAATCTGTAAACCTGATAGAAGCGGCCGGTAGAGAGTTTGTAATCTGTAAACCTGATAGAAGCGGCCGGTAGAGAGTTTGTAATCTGTAAACCTGATAGAAGCGGCAGGTGGAGAGTTTATAACCCAGAATTACTGTTCTTAACCCCGAATACGTTCGATCCAAACGAAGACTTACCAAATTCTGTCGTCGATTTGATAAACGGAGCCGGACGCGAAGTCCTTACCGTCGAACAGGCACGGGCATTTTTCGACGGGAATGCACATGGAATCTTTCGACAGCGTTTGACCGCGAGGGCAGTTACAGTCGTCGATGCACGTCTCCGTGCACGGTACGTTCAGAGACACGTGACGACACGTACGTCGACACGAGCTGCCGCAAACCTGATACGTCTGCCCGCTGGAGCACGATAATTCTGTAACGGTTAAAAATTGAAGATTCTATCAACGCAAATCCGATCAGATATTTTACAAATCGGGTAAAATTTTGGGTTGGGTGTAGATCATAACTTGTAGGCATTATACAGCGTGGCTAGAATTTACAAATCCTCTTTTCGTGTGTTTACACAAAATTCCATCTGAGAAATTTCTAGGTTTAAAATGCTAAAATTCATTCATTTTTCATTGAATCACGTACGGATCAATCAACAGAGAAACATGTAGGCATTATCCGAATTCCCTGAGTTTTCCAGGACCCAGTTCCACAGTTGTGAGTTAGAGATAACTCTGAGTTAAAACTAGTTCATCGTCAATTAGTTAACTCCGAGTTAAACCTTAACTCAGAACTGAACTTGAGGTTACTTACTGCATTTATCGACTTGATTTCGCCATAAAATGAACACTCCCATTTTGGCGCACTGCGCCGCGTACGAGGCGTGGCTCGAACACTGACAACCGGCGGTCTTACACGCGCACATGTCTGCTTTGCAATCTTTGAAATACGGCGTCATATCGACGACGTGCCAACAAGCTAAAAATAGATTCAAAATATTTTAGTCATACAGCGGGTTAACTCAAAATCATAAGCAAAGGCATGGATTTGAAATATTCAGGGATGAAAACGGCCCATATTGAAAAAGTTGGAAAATATTTCCAAAAAAAGAATTTTTTGGGGAACAAAAATCAGTAACTTTTAGCCAAAAAACTTACTTCCTTTTGGGCAAAATGTTAATAGTTTGGGCCTAAATTAGAGCCGCTTTTTAAATGAGACGCCATATCGGTTTCTCCGACTCCACAGTTGTGCTAACAACTGCCGAAAACCGTCTTAAGGAGCACTCCTAACTACGGAGCACTCCGATGTGACGCCCGCGATTGAGGCGATTAAAGCGATTGAGGTGATTTACACTGTTCTCAGGAATAAAGAAAATGTTAGAAAAGGTCGGAAATCCGTCTATGGTCGGAAGATTTTCATCCCTGAATATTTCAGTCTCATATCGGAGAAACCTAATATCAACGGAAAGGATTCAAAATATTATAGAGTCTCATACCAGGATTATGTAGGCGACAACATGTCGGCAAATGAGTGAGAACCTACCTTTAAACAGCGCGCTCTTTTTGGTTAAAGCCAAACATTCGGATTCGGCGTTAGGTTTCGGGTTCAGGGAGCACGGATCGTCGGTTGGCGGGGTCGGCACGCAATCCTCGTCGCTCATCCATTTATTCGCGAAGTGATACGCCGACGATTCGACGTCGCCCATCGGCGTCAGGAAGTCGTCGTTCTGGTTGTGGTTGAAAGTGCCGCAAAGACCTTGCGTCCGTTTGAAGAACGTCGCCGGCGCGTAGACCCGCACCGTCGTACGGCGATTCCACATAACCCGTAATCCGTTCGGAAGTCGAACCTTCGCGGGAAATAGAGCAAATAAAATGATAAGGATCCTTCACAAAATTGTTATCATTGCCCTTATTGCTATTAATCTTCATCTGTTTTTTAACATTATCATTATTATTATTATTATTATTATTATTATTATTATTATTATTATAATTATTATTATCATTAAGTATTATAATCCTTCCTATTATTATGAATATGGATAAATATTATAGTGTTAATGATATTCATATATTATAAAGTGACATATATATCTATTTGTATTGCACCTTGCACATAATGCACGTGGGCACAGTGCCTTAGTAATTATAAGTACAGCCCTCGGCTCGCACTGTGTCCCTCATCTTATGTCTGTTAAAACTATGTTTAACTCCTATCTTGTATCTTGCATGACATAATGATGAAAAATAAATATTATTATATATTATATTATAGACCCGTCTAGAAAAGAAGGCTACCTCCATAAAATCCACTGTAACATATCATAAAATTACCTCGCAATTTGATCTAAGATAAGATGACAGTCTATAGATAAAATTTGCAGGCGTTTTGATGATCTCATTGGCGGATTCGATGGGGAAGCCATCTTTTTTCAGTTCTACCATATCCATGAATGAAGTGAAAACAGCCATAATTTCTTATGTCCGTGGTTCCCACAGTTACGTGGGTTATAAATTCCCGAGTTTTTCCCAAGTAATTCATGGGTGATTTTTTCAATTTTTCCCAAATGGAAAATTGGGCCTTCATAGAAATGAACAGATACCATCATACTACAGTCAACATTTTAGCGTTGACTGGTGATAAAGGTAATTTCAAGAGAAATTGCCGAAGAAAGTTGCCCTTAGCGAATGCAATACGTGAAATGTAAATGAATTTCCCAAATATTTCCCCGATTAAAGGCAAATTTCTCAAATATTTCCAAACTAGGAATCATTTACCAGGTATTTCAAAATTCCCAAGTTTTTACCAATTACCCTGTTCAATGGGAACCATGTAGGTTGTCAAAAGGACATCGCCAGTGAATCTAGCTCCCGGGATTCCCTCACTAGCCGAAAAGTAAACTTTCAATTTCTTTACCATTATTGTATTCTGCGCGGCTTCATAAATCACGCGACCGTCCGAAACTAACGGCAGCATCGACGTTTTATATGTTTTCTCTCGTCCAAGTGTTATCTTTAAAACAAACAAACAAACATTTTCAACACACTTCGAGAACGTTTGGTCCGTTCCGAATTGGAACGGACCAAACAACAGGGTGGTGCCACTTTCCGCCAATTTACAAATCCCCTTAGTTTTCCCTGATTTTTCCGTGTTATAACACATAATCCCTTGGGGCCAGTTGCATAGCCATGGCTTAGACGTAAGACCAGTCTAAGATCAACTTAGTTCTATAGTTAATCTAACAACTTTACACCGGTCTCACTATTCAAGACCACTTTTGGAATCAAGTAACGACTGTGTTCCCTGATTTTTCCGTGTAATAACAAATAATCCCTTGGTGTTGGTTGCATAGTCAGGGCTTAGACGTAAGACCAGTCTAAGATCAACTTAGTTCTATACTTAATCTAACAACTTTACACCGGTCTCGCTATTCAAGACCACTTTTGGAATCAAGTCACGACTGCGCAACTGGGCCCTGAGCATATCTGAGTAATTTCTAGGTTTAACCCTTTCAGTGCGTCTACACCGCAGTGCGGTGTATAAATCAGTGATAGATTTTGCTAGTACACCACAATGTTGTGTATTGATGTAATTAGTAATTATCTCTCTTGAATGATGGCAGCACCTGTCAAACATAGTGAAATATTAGTAACTAACAATACACCGCGCCGCAGTGTAGACGCACCATAGTGGTATTCCCGTTATTCAACACACTAGGGTGGAATTCTTAAGAAATTTCAAATTATCTCCAGCACTATAGGGTATTAATTAGTCAGCACTGAAAGGGTTAAAATGTTATAATTCATCCCTTTTTTCATCGAAACCACCATCGATGGCGCCACCCTGAACGAGATATTTCGATGTTTTTCGGGATTTTCGTCACCTTTTTGCCGTTGAATTCGATTTCGACCGACTTCACGCACGTCGTACTCGCGCCGCAATCTTCGTTCGTTATCGCGATCGAGTAATCGTCGCCTTTCATCAAATAGTACGAACAATCGCCCATGAATTCGTAGTGTTTGCCGTCGAACGTTTTGAAATGCGGGTCGCCGGCGGCGATGCACACCGCCTCGCAGACGTCGGTCGTGCAATTGAAATTACCGCCGTTACAAACGCTGAAAATAGAGAGACCGTTCCAAATTCTGGGAGCGACACAAGAAAAGGCACGTCCATCAAAAGGAAAAGTCGTTAGATTGAAAGTTGGTTCCAAAAGTTTGTTACATACAAACTTCAGTTGGTAGGCATGGAAACATATTGTTAAACTTTCATGGAGTCTCTTTTCTCTCATGAACCCGTTTTAGTGAAGATTTTTTGGATATCCTATAATACAGTTTAAAATGGATTAAAAAACGATGTTTTATGTTAACTGCCAGTACTTTCTGGTCCTAATATGACTTTCATCAGGTAGCTCTTTGTACCACCAAAACTGACTGAGCTAGGCCACCTGAAATGCTCTTAAGTCAAGTTGAAATAGACCTAAATCAATGGCTGCTGATTCAGACTCCAGGGGCCGGTTGTATAGTCATGGCTTAGACTTAAGACCAGTCTAAGACCAACTTAGTTCTCTAGCCAATCTAACAACTTAAGACCAGTCTTAAGATTAAAGACCACTTTTGGACTTAAGTCACGACTGTGCAACTGGCCTCAGAGTCCTAAATCAACCGTTGACTCAGACTCCTAAGTCAACCAATGACTCCTTTCGGATACTGACCATCTATTGCAATCTCTCGGCACAGTCTGCCCGTGGTGTACGATTTCTCCCTTCTCGACGCACGGGCATCTATCGTCCCGGTAACAGTAACCGTCGTGTAGTCTGTGCCCGTCCGGACAGTGACATCCGTCGACGCAGTGTTCGTCTTTACACAGGTACGGCGTGTCGTCGCACGTTTTAGGACACGACGTTCCGCATTGTTTATAAACCATGCCAGACGGACAATTCATCGCTGAAACCGAAAATCAGTCGCATCAGCGCAACTAGATACAGGTTTGATGAAAAAAACTACGATCATAAAACTAAACAAGGTTTTGATCTGTCTCTATCGATTTCGGAATTCTCTTCCGGTGCACCATCTTCCGGTGATTCATTCAACCAGAATATGCTCTACCTATTCTGGAATAGGATAATATACCTGTAAACCTGATAGAAGCGATCGGTAGAGTTTGTTGGATCTACCAATTTTGGGACTCTCCTCTGGTGCGTTCATTTTGACCAGAATACGCTCTACCTATTTTTGAATAGCATAATCTGAAAACTTGATAGAACTGGCCGGTAGAGTTTGAACTGCTGAACTGGAATATGTTAAATCTAGCCTAGCGAGTAGCAATGTTTTCACTAAATTCGATGAGCCATTATCAAACTAACCATTTTCAAAATTCTCAATAAAATTGAGCCTGAACATCACATCACTCTAAGTTTTACTTCGTAATTGAGTTTTTCTTCAATTAAATTTTTGACTTCGCTAAATGGAAACGTAGATCCAGTTTGCCATCGGATTTTTTACTTACGGCATATTTTGTCTGTTCTCCAATCGACGATGACTTTAGTTTTCATGCACACTCTCGCGTACGCTGCCAGCGACGAGCAGACGCATCGCTCACGGTCGGCAGACGTTTTACCATTGCACGAACAGTAGTCAGTTTTACATGCTCGGAAATACGGAGTTGAATCGACAACCTTAAACAATTAAAAACACCTGCAGGTTGAAAGGTCTAATGACTTTGGATCCAGTTCCACAGTTGTGTGGGTCTAATTTGACTGTGAACCCAGTTCCTCAGTTTTTCTTGGCTTTCATTTGGTTCCGAACCCAGTTCCAGAGTTGTGTGGATTAATTTGACGCTGGATCCAGTTCCACAGATTTGTGGGTTTAATTTGACTCTGAATCCAGTTCCACAGATGTGTGGGTCTAATTTGACTATGAACCCAGTTCCACAGAGTAATGGAATTCATTTGGTTCTGAACCCAGTTCAACAGTTGTGTGGATTAAACTCGCGATCCAGTTCCACAGGTGTGTGGGTTTAATTTGACTCTGGATCCAGTTCCACAGTTGTGTGGGTTTGGGTCTGAACCAAGTCCCACGGTTAGGTGCGAGTTCAACATAAGTTCGAAATATTATCACTTACAGGATGACAAGATTTGAATGAATCCGATTCCAGCAATATTGATTTACAATAATCATTTGCTTCCACGCTACATTTTGAGTCGGCGTCCGGTTTCGTCGGATTATTGCAGTTCTCTAAAAATAACATTTACAACAGAACATTTCGAATCAGTTAAATCCGACGCCCGGCGCACGCCTTTGATCGCATGGTTTTATCGCATCATCGTAAAGGTATGCGGTGGCATCCGGAGCCGATTTCATCGCATCATCGCAACAAATCAAACCTGTATGATATTTTCGCATGCGATTTTTCCGTGCGATAAAAATCGTAAAGGTATGCGGGCTACGCTGCCGATGTTCTGCACGAAAATTTTTGGTAGCCAATCAGAATTAAGGATGAAGCAGTCACATGATGCTCAAAATTGGCGGCTCAGTCACGTGATTGAAATCGCATGCCATGACACGATGATCGCAAAAGTGTGCGCCCGGCTTTAGATCACAATAATCCGTGATGAAACAATAAACATAAAATCCCACAATCGCTGCAAAAGACTAAAATGTTATATCTAAGATACTAGAAATATCTAAATATCTCTACCATCCTTCTTCAGACTGACCACCCGAAATATATCTAGTATCTTAAATAAACTTTTTCATCTTCCAACGATTGTGGGATTTTACATATTCATTTAATGAAAAAAAACTGGCAATTTTTGGGGGAAAATCACCAGGGGTCAGTTGCTCAAAAGTTGGTTACAGTTAACCAGTGGATAGTTGCCAAAATTAAAGATCCGCGGTATTTATCTGGGGCTGCAGTTTTGAACGACCGGCCCAAGAAAGTTGGCGCCTTACCTTGAGTGAGACCAGTCGTCCACTTTTCAACGAACACGTCTTTATTAGTCGTCACCAGTCCGTTCGGTAGTCGGAAATCGTCGCCTCGAATTCCGTTGAAATTGCCGCACAAACCGCACGTTCTGTTGCGCAGAGAATTGCCGGCGTCGATGGTAACCGCGTCGTTTCCGTCCCATCGAATCGTCGCGACGTTGATCAGACGAACGTAGATATATTTCGAAACCTACGGAAATAAATTTGAGCCACATTCGAATTGTTGAAGTTATTTAGAATGAGAAAGTCATCAGTAACTAATCATAATTTTACTGAATAGTTGAAGTCATCGATAATGAAAAGGCAGTCATCAGTAATTAATCATAATTTTACTGAATCGTTGAAGTCATCAGGAATGAGGTCTCCATTATTGAATAATCATAATTTTACTGAAACTTTGAGAAGTCAACGAGGATAAAAACGTTGTCACTTCAACAGAGATTTAGCATGTATCCAACAATAATTGAATAAAAGGTTGTCACTATAGCAACCTGATCACAATTTAACCGTTAACCGAATTCGGATCTCACCTGATCGATCATGACGCCTTCTTTCACGAACGGTAAACTGACCGGCTGTTTTTCGTACCTGACGACCGACAAACCGCGAAAATTTGACGACAACACGACCTCGATTCGACTCATACGAATGATCACATCTCTGAATGAACAAAACAACTCAATTCATAAAACATTACCGTCTATAAAAACGAGGCCGCTCCATAATCATTGTTTATTTGTCTACAAACGAATCAATCGCTTGAGGGATTAACCGATGTTGTTAAAGGGGACTTACGCAAGTGGCCATCTTTTTTTAAATCTCAAAGTAGGGATTGAACCTGTTATCTATTTGATCGGTAGAATCCGTTAGATTTTTTTATTCGATGTCCCTTACAGAACCACCACACCTGCCGGGAGCGAAACAGGCAGTTTGAATTTGAAATCGAAAATCGAAGTGGCCATCTCCTAGCAGGGTGGGCAGACGTAGAATGTTACAACAGACCTCGCAGAACAGAGCCTCCATGTGAGGCGCTCGAAAAACCTGAAATGCCCTTTTTTGTGAGTAAATACCCAAGGACACTAAAATACAATTAGTTTTTTGGTAGAGATTGAAGGTGTGCGCTTCCTCCGAATATTTCATCAAAATGATTAAAAATAACTTAATCGCGAATTGAGGTCGATTCCTGTAATTTCACTTTTTTTCCCCGTCGTGGCGAGGTAGTCAATATATTATACCCCGGATCCTGCCGCCCTCTGGTGAGTATTCTGAATCGACACTTACCTCGGACAGGAAGTCGGATTGAAGCAGCTCGGTTTATTCGCGATGACGACGGAGAACGTTTTCAAAAGACAATCGCGCGCGAGAAGATATTCGCACGAACCGTCGAAATGAAACATCTGCGAGTCGAATGTCCGAACATGCGACCGGCCCCAAACGCTGCACCAACCCGGTCCGGTCACCGGCGCAACTGTCAAATATACATGCATTACAAAAATACAATTGAGCTATATGATCTAGGGCTTGCTCGGTCTACACTAAGGTGTGTATTACAGAAATTCATCATCAGGGGCCAGGTTTATAGACTGGTATCAACTTTAACAGAGGGGGCCAGTTGCATAGTAGCGGCTTAGACTTAAGACCAGTCTAAGACCAACTTCGTTCTATAGCCAATCTAACAACTTAAGACCAGTCTCAAGATTTGAGACCACTTTTGGACTTAAGTCACGACCGTGCAACTGGGCCCGGGGTTAACTAATTTGAAAATGAATTGAGTTAACCCCTGGGTTAAAGATAATACCATACTATAAATTCGGGCCCAGAAGATAATCGTAATTCTACTGATAATTTTACTGAATCGTTGAAGTCATCGAGAATGAGAAAGTCATCATTAGTAACTTATCACAATTTCTGAGGTTATTCACTTGTGATTGCTAACGAATCATAATTTTACTGAATCATTGAAGTGATTGAGCTAGGTTTTTATTTCAATGTGGTGCGTCCTCGCTTGCCAGGGTTTGATTGCCTCCCGCCGAAGCTCACGCCGACTCAAACCCCACACGCACTTCCGACATCCCTCTAGGTATTCCAAGTCATCCTTAAACAGGCTTGAGGTTATTCAGAACAAAGTTGCGATTAGTAACTAATCATAATTTTACTGAATCATTGAAGTTATCGAGCTAAGATTTTATTTCACTGTGGTGCATCCTCGCTTGCCAGGGTTTGACTGCCTGCCGTCGAACGTAACGTTAACACAAAGCCTGGCTGCAGACCCTTCATTGGTCTATCATTTCATGTCACCCCAAATATGCTTACCAGTAGTGATTAGTGGAGTTGTGGTAGTTGGGCTGATCGTAGTGGTCGTCGTCGGCAAATCTGAAATCATAAAATCGAAATCTCACATGAATACGGGTGATGTAATTATTGCCAGGGATCAATTTTGTAGACTGGTATCAACCCAAGGGCTAACATGTAATTTGAAAATGAATTGAGTTATAGCCCCTGGGGCCGGTTGCATGGCTTAAAATTAAGACCAGTCTAAGACCAACTTAGTTCTATAGCCAATCTAACAATCTAAGACCAGTCTTAAGATTGAAGACTGGCCCCTGGGTAAAAGATAATACCGTACCAGTCTATAAAACCGGGCCCAGGGGCCGGTTCCTCAGTTGAGACTTAAGTCCAAAAATGGTCTTAAATTCTAAGACTGGTCTTAAGTTGTTAGATTGGTTATAGAACTAAGATGGTCTTAAATTGGTCTTAAGTCTAAGCCATGACAATTGAACCAGGCCCAGGAGTCTCTCGACACAGTTGCACACTGTAATGAGTTAACAGTTAAAATAAATCCATTCTCCATCCCTCTATTTTCCCTTACTCTTTTCTCCACGTTTTCAACTTCAAGTTTTCCAAGCCACGCACCTCGGTTCATGTGCAGGGTGTAAATTAGCCGATCAGAATGAGTCATCGAAAATAGAAATAGCGTTAACTGGAACTTACTGAATTTGCAGTGTCTGATAGTTTCGACGCCCGGAGTCCAGCGACCGACGAGATCGCAGACGTAAACAAAGTGCGAGCCGGTCGGGCAGAATATTTCGCAGCGAGTTTCCTTCGCGTTGTGTTGGCATTGTATCGCTCCGAGCAGCGGTGGATCGGGCTTCTTACAGTTCGACAACGCTGTTAAAACATCTCATACGTTATAAATGATTATATACCGACACAGCGACGAACTCAGGTGGAATTAGATCTTAGGTAGAGAGTCTAGATAATTCAAGATCCATAGAAGCAAAACAGTACAAATCGCATTTTCTAATCAGTAATATATATTTATTAAGCGAACGTTTTCGAGGTTTAGATAATTAACTACTAGTCAAATATCTTCACTCAGTAATTTAGATTGTGTGTAATTAACTATCTTTATATTGTAATTATCTTGTCACGCAGTAATTTGAAATTTTGTTTGTAATTAGCTTCATCTTATTCCGTAAAAATACCAGAATGATATGAAAATTTAATCATTTGCGCTATGCATGAAGAGGGGATAATGTAACTCCTGAAAACGTTCGCTTAATAAATATATATTACTAATTAGTGATATATATATATATATATATATATATATATATATATATATATATAACTCATTAGAAAATGAGATTTGTACGGTTTTTGCTTCTATGGATCAGGTGGAATTTTCACATCTTTTTCACATTCTTAAAAATTGGCATTTTTTTTCATGTAATTTTTTCCATCTAAGTACAATTACGCCGACGACAAGCTCTACCACGCTACTTACGGTATTTACACTGGGGACCTCGGTAATCGGCCGTACAGGCACAAATATCCGGTTTCACGCAAGTTCCGCCATTTTCGCAGCTTGGACTGCACACAGCTGAGTATAAGAGAAAAAATTCCGTTTAAGATATAATGTCGTCAGGAAAAGATCATTATTTTGTTGAATTGTTGAAGGTATTGAGAATGCGAAGGTAGTGACTAATCATAATTTTACTGAATTGTTGAAGTTATTGAGAATGAGAAGATAGTAACTAATCATAATTTTACTGAATTTTTGAAGTATATTGAGAATGCGAAGGTGGTAACTAATCATAATTTTACTGAATTGTTGAAGTTATTGAGAATGAGAAGGTAGTGACTAACCATAATTTTACTGAATTGTTGAAGTTATTGAGAATGAGAAGATAGTAACTAATCATAATTTTACTGAATTGTTGAAGTTATTGAGAATGCGAAGGTGGTAACTAATCATAATTTTACTGAATTGTTGAAGTTTATTGAGAATGAGAAGGTAGTGACTAATCATAATTTTACTGAATTGATGAAGTTATCTAGTATGAGAAGGTAGTAACTAATCATAATTTTACTGAATTGTTGAAGTTATTGAGAATGAGAAGGTAGTGACTAATCATAATTTTACTGAATTGTTGAAGTTATTGAGAATGGGAAAGTGATAACTAATCATAATTTTATTGAATTCCTGCAGTAATTCAGAATTAACCGACTAACAGTGGAACTGGATCCCTGTGGAACTGTGGATGGAACCAGATCCCTGAATGTGGAACCGGATCCGGGATATCGCTTTCGTTAAATATAGCCTTACGTTTGCAGGGTGGAAACTTTTCCGTTTCCAAATATTCTTGACATATAACCTCGATTTCTTTCGCGATGCCAGCTGTAAATTTGTAACCATCTCGGCAGACGCCTTTGCAAGTGCTGCGCGAATTGAAAATAGAAATAATATGCCATTAAATCGCGATCTCATCGTTGACACGAATCGGTCACAGTATCAGCGATTAAACGATAAACATAAAATCACACGCTCATTGAAAGACTAAAAAAGTTTATTCAAATATACTAGAAATATTTCGGGGTGGTTCCTACCACATTTCATCAGTTTAGAAAAAAAAAAAAAATGAAGTTCAAATATTTCCAGTATTTCAAATAAACTTTTTAGTCTCGCAACAATTTCATGATTCTACATTTATATTGTTGACATTTTCGCTCGATTTTTTTTCAAATATTCCAGCAGATATCTTACGCATATTTTGAAGTTCCTTCGCACGTTATGAGGCCGTTGACGGGAGCAGTCACGTTTAGACAGTCGTTCGCTGAAATAGAAGTCATTTTCATCAATAATATTCAGGCCGGTGCCGAGCTTATTTGAGGGGGAGTTCTATTTCGAGAAAAAGGGACCCTTTTATTGTAAATAGGGGCACTTTCGTATTGAACAAGGAGGGTAGATCTTAAATACGAAATGACAGGGTACCTGAATCATGGACTCTCCAAGCCTGAATAAATCATTTGAAAATGGATTACCTTTCATTTTCCAAAAAAAAAAAAATCAAAATTGAATCAAAATTTCCAAAAATCTTGACCCAAAGTTTTTGAAGGGCATTCTGAAATTCTAGGGGGTTCGTTTGCTATCCCCGAGCCCCCCCCTCGGCGCAGGCCTGGTTTTCGCGTTCTCTTCTACAAATGCGTTTAACGAGAAAATCACGTTTTCTTAAGCGAAAAAAAAGTCTTCTCAAACTTCTACTCACGCTCGGGAAAACCTTTTATCGGTGGCGGAGCTGAAAAATCGAAAATTTCAAAGAAATTTATTTCAGCTTTTACCATTTTTAATTCAAATCTTTACGAAAACTCTAAGCGCGTACTTACGAATCATTGGCGAGGCCCTTTTTTGTCTGAAACGAAAAAAATGAAATTCCTAAAATATTTTTCGACGCGCCTTCTTAAGAAAAAAAAAGGAGCAACGCGGACATTTCTAGGACTCGAAGTGCAAAATATCAGGTGCCACTTGAGACGATGGTTTATTTGTCTTGATATGAATTTTGAAAACGTCTTCGCTTATCGCCGGGTTTTATCGCGGTGAGGACTTTTTGAGTAAACAGAACGTCGACGTATGTTGGTTAAGACTAAAACACGCGCGTAGGCGTCTATATGTATTAACGCCCTTTGTGTAATTAAAACATGACATTTCAAACACTCTCTTGTGACTATTTCAACGACGAGTTGAAAATTACTGAAATTGAGTTTCTGCAGACAAGTGTGTCTGTATTACAACTGCAGAAAATACCGTGATAAGAATGAAATTGCAAAAAGGTTTTGAAAATGGCTCATAGAATTGAGTCTAAACGTCACTACTCTCTTAGTTTTAAAAATGGCTCATAGAATTGAGTGTAAACGTCACTACTCTCTTAGTTTTAAAAATGGCTCATAGAATTGAGTCTAAACGTCACTACTCTCTTAGTTTTGAAAATGGCTCGTAGAATCGAGTCTAAACGTCACTACTCTCTTAGTTTTATAAATGGCTCATAGAATTGAGTCTAAACGTCACTACTCTCCTAGTTTTGAAAATGGCTCATAGAATTGAGTCTAAACGTCACTACTCTCTTAGTTTTAAAAATGGCTCATAGAATTGAGTCTAAACGTCACTACTCTCCTAGTTTTGAAAATGGCTCATAGAATTGAGTCTAAACGTCACTACTCTCTTAGTTTTGAAAATGGCTCATAGAATTGAGTCTAAACGTCACTACTCTCTTAGTTTTAAAAATGGCTCATAGAATTGAGTCTAAACGTCACTACTCTCTTAGTTTTAAAAATGGCTCATAGAATTGAGTCTAAACGTCACTACTCTCCTAGTTTTGAAAATGGCTCATAGAATTGAGTCTAAACGTCACTACTCTCTTAGTTTTGAAAATGGCTCATAGAATTGAGTCTAAACGTCACTACTCTCTTAGTTTTAAAAATGGCTCATAGAATTGAGTCTAAACGTCACTACTCTCTTAGTTTTGAAAATGGCTCATAGAATTGAGTCTAAACGTCACTACTCTCTTAGTTTTAAAAATGGCTCATAGAATTGAGTCTAAACGTCACTACTCTCTAAGTTTTTGAAAATGTCTCATAGAATTGAGTCTAAACTCTCTTAGTTTTTTAAAATGGCTCAAAGAATCGAGTCTAAACGTCACTACTCTCTTAGTTTTGAAAATGGCTCATAGAATTGAGTCTAAAAGTCACTACTGTCTTAGTTTCGAAAATGACTCATAGAATTGAGTCTAAATGTCACTACTCCCTAAGTTATTGAAAATAGCTCATAGAATTGAGGCTAAATGTCGCTACTCTCTAAGTTTAATAGTTTTAACACGACTTTATTGTAATAGTCATCTTTCAGGAATATAGTCATCTTTCAGGAATACATTTCGAAGGTTTAAGATCCCCTTCGAAAATTCGAATTCTCTGAGTACGGCACGCTTTTCCGAAAGTTTAACTTCGACATCTACTAACAAAATATAGCAACCACAATTGCCACTGACGGCCTCGAAATCATATCTCGAAGTCAAGACGATAAAATATATTTCCCTAAAAACATAACCATAAAATTCTTCTCCAATTCTTGTCATTCAGTTTATATCTCTAGATTAGTGTCATCGGCTATGAAATTTCCACTAATCAAGTATAATCTTTTTCATGCGGGGAGGTGGAGTTCAATTTCAGACACCATTCATAGTTTCGAAGAGATAATTTCGACCGATAAACGGAATTACGCGCATGGTTTAACGAGTATTTTATCTACTACGACCGTATATACTAGCACCTGTCGTTTATATAGTCGTTATCTCGACGAACGACGATTAAACCAGACCAAAAGTCGAATCGTAAAAATTTAAAAAGTTTCATGTTACACGTTCCTGATCGTGAAGTCAGAATGAAAATATAAAATACGAAACGTTTCCCAGAGCTGTTTGAACATGTTCCCGGTTTCCGACCTCTAAAAAATGCTATCGGTAAAAAATTCAATATTTTCAGTAACGTGTCATTTAAATATGAAAGAAAATGTTCAAATTAATCAGTTATCAACAGTAAGAGCCTCAGTAACATATTTCATATTTCTGTTCAAATTTATCAGTAATCAACAGTAAGACCCTCAGTAACATCTTTCATATTTCTGTTCAAATTTATCAGTAATCAACAGTAAGATCCTCAGTAACATGTTTCATATTTCTGTTCAAATTAATCAGTAATCAACAGTAAGACCCTCAGTAACATCTTTCATATTTCTGTTCAAATTAATCAGTAATCAACAGTAAAACCCTCAGTAACATCTTTCATGTTTCTGTTCAAATTAATCAGTAATCAACAGTAAAACCCTCAGTAACATCGTTCATATTTCTGTTCAAATTTATCAGTAATCAACAGTAAGACCTTCAGTAACATCTTTCATATTTTTGTTCAAATTAATCAGTAATCAACAGTAAGACCCTCAGTAACATCTTTCATATTTCTGTTCAAATTAATCAGTAATCAACGGTAAGACCCTCAGTAACATCTTTCATATTTCTGTTCAAATTAATCAGTAATCAACAGTAAAACCCTCAGTAACATCTTTCATGTTTCTGTTCAAATTAATCAGTAATCAACAGTAAAACCCTCAGTAACATCGTTCATATTTCTGTTCAAATTTATCAGTAATCAACAGTAAGACCTTCAGTAACATCTTTCATATTTTTGTTCAAATTAATCAGTAATCAACAGTAAGACCCTCAGTAACATCTTTCATATTTCTGTTCAAATTAATCAGTAATCAACAGTAGGACCCTCAGTAATATCTTTCATATTTCTGTTCAATGACTTGTTACAACTAGGATCCACCATTGATAAGTCTTGAACTAATGAGCAATTGAACCTTTTTTTTTAGGAAGAAGAGTGTTTAAATCAGACCAGGGTCATGGCCTTGCCTTGTCTTGCTTTGTCCCAGACATGCACGATGTTTTCCCTAACTCGATCTGCTACGAAACCAATCAATAAACACAGTCAAATACGTAAAGACATAGACAAAAACTGTTTGATTATACATGCGATCCAGCAATCTTAACAAATTTCCCTGACTTTCAGTTTTTTTTTTACAAAATTCCCCAAATATTCCCTAACTCTTTTTAAGGAAAGGAAATTTCCCAGATTTCCAGGTAAGCGGCCGCCACTCTGGCGATGACTCAAAGCCTCGAAACAAATAAATTCACACCTACCTGCCGGATACGCGCGCCGCTGCAAGCTCCGTCGACGACAACGCGCAAAGAAAACCGGCGAGCAAAAAACTGGCAAATTTGACGTCCATTCCGGGATAACTTCGCAGAAACAACGAGCGTAAAAAGATTCTCGGACGGTTGCGTCGACAGTTCGACACCGGAACGTCCTAGGAGAAAATCAAACATACAAATTTTACTTCTTACTTTAAGAAATGGATTTTTTTTTTCTCGAAAACTTTGAAAAGAAAATAAAATATTCGATTTAATCTTTTGCTGACACGATAAACGGAAGATCCAGTTTAACCAGGGTGGCCACGATCCGGCCATTTACAAATCCCCTCAGTTTTCGCTGATTTTTCCATGTCATCACACAACACAATTCGCCGAGTGAATCAGAGAAATATCTAGGTTTAAAATGATACAATTCATTCATTTCTAATTGAATCCCGTAATGACAAAGAAACATGTCGTCAACAGCATTATCTAAATTCCCTCAGTTTCAAGACTTTTACCCCCATACTGACAAAGAAACATGTGGTCAACAGCGTTATCTAAATTCCCTCAGTTTCAAGACTTTTGGTAAAATTTGTCAAATTATTCCCAGAGTGAATGAAGAAATTCTAGGTTTAACAACGTTGAAATTCATTCATCGGTCATGAATCACGTTTATACTGAAACACGTGGTCAATAACATTATCTAAATTCCCTAAGTTTTCCAGGTTTTTTTTAATAAGATTTTTTTCGAATTCCCTGATTATTCCGAGTTCCTGAGTTTACCAGGTTTTCCGAGTCGGTGTCGCCACCCCATTCAAGTAACGTTCGATACGTTACTTAAAACGTAAGAACCAATTTAACCGGGCGCGTATCGAAAAATCGTCTTACCTTCTGAAAAATCCCGACTTTGCGCGAATCTTTTCGAGGCGCGACGACAAAATCAAGTCAGTCCGGCTTCACGATAAGACCGGCGTTCGAGGACTGATAAAATATATCGAACTTATTTTTTCACCTGGACGACTCGTAATCTTATCGCGGCATTGTCGAGTACCGAGTACTTATCTGAATACGTGCGGCGCTCCGGTCTTCTTCGCAAGCCGATGACTGCAGGCTAGTTAACTGTTATTGGTATTTCTTACCCGGGCAAAAGATAAATCTCCGAGAATAAATGTGTCGCCGGGTCAGCCCCCAAATATTTGCATAGTTAATATTTAAGTACTATCGTCGATCAATCGCGCTGTTATTTTCAGTCGTTAAATGCAAATATCGAGTGTTTCGATTAAAAAATATTTGCACTAAAACTAATAGAAAAATATCTGCTTATTAAATTTTTCGCACACTAAGGGCCCTAATCCATTTTTCATATTGAAGTCTCGTACAAGGGATATGGCAATTTTTGAAAAATAAATCCGCTTATAAATTTTTTCTAAACACTTAGGGGTTATAAATGTTTCTGAACACTAAGGGGCCCTAATTTTTTTTTTTTTCAAATTGTTATAAATTGGGATAAAACAATAATTTAAAAAAATATTTATACTAAATTTTCTGTGCCCAGTCTCACAAAAATGATTAAGGCCTAAATCGACCTAAGATATACTGAATTAATGAAGAAATTAAATCGATTTAGGAGTTAAACCTTTTTTTTTCAAGAAACTGGGCCCTGTAACACTAAGGGGCCCTATTTTTTTCCAAATTGTAGTCCGATACATGGAACAGTTGCTGAAAGGTTGTTTAATGTGTTAATCGAGTGAAATACTTATCATATCATATCGTATCTTTATTGCAATCCAAAGGAGAGGAGGCTATCTAGGTTGCCTCTTTTTTTTCGCTTTCTTAACAACGCCAGAAGGGATAAATTTTGTCAAATCAAACATGGATTGAGTCACAGGGTCAACGGTGCTGGGGCCAGTTGAACAGTCGTGACTTAAGTCCGAAAGTGGTCTTAAATCTTAAGACAGGTCATAAGCTGTTAGATTAGCTATAGAACTAAGTTGGTCTTTTAGGCTAAACAAAAATGATACCTTGTTTCTCCGCAGCGGCCGGGTCATTTTTGTAAAATATGATAAAATTTATAAACAGTTCATTTCTATAGCGGCCAGGTCTGTTATGGTAAAATTGATCACAATTTTAAAAAAAATAATGTATAGGGTAGATAGGCGGCCGGCCGGGTCAACATTTAAGCTCAGCAGAGTGGAGAAACAAGGTATCAATTTTTTTTGGCCTTAGACTGGTCTAAGTCGAAGCCATGACTAATGAAAGGTTGTTTAATAATATCATCAGAGTACAGGGGTCAGTTACTGACAGACCTAGCAACAATGTATAGTTGCTAGGTCTTTCAGTAACTGAGTGTACACTCTATAGGAGTCAAAATACCTCGGTGCGGGAACAAGTACAGGCACCATCGGCGATAACTGAGTTCATCGAAACACCTCGCAATTTACGCCGTAAACAATTCCGAACACATTTATTATCAGATCGCAGAAAAATAGAGACAAAAATGAAAAAAAAACGAAGAATTTCAACAACGTTCGAAAACGCGATATAAATCGGGTAAATTAGCGATTTGTAAAACGCTCGAGTCGTCTGCGCAACGTCGCGGTGGTTGTAAAATAGATCGGAACGCCGGGAATATGACGTGCTCCACCGTCCAACGCCAGTCGTGAGAATCGACTTCATCTACTTCACACTGAAATTAGATTCTTTGACTTGAATACGAATTTGAAAAGTGACAAATTCAATCTCAAGGGGGACAGGAAAGTATTTTCAGAGACAGTTGCTGACAATCAGGGATGGTTGACAGCTCTGTGTGCGTCAGGGGGGACAGGAAATATTTTTCAGAGACTGTTGCTGACAATCAGAGATGGTTGACAGCTCTGTGTGTGTCAGGGGGGACAGGAAATATTTTTCAGAGACTGTTGCTGACAATCAGAGATGGTTGACAGCTCTGTGTGTGTCAGGAGGGGGACAGGAAAGTATTTTCAGAGACTGTTGCTGATAATCAGGGATGGTTGACAGTTCTTTGTGCGTCAGGGGGGACAGTACTAGTACATCAGAGACTGTTGCTGATAATCAGGGATGGTTGACAGCTCTGTGTGCGTCAGGGGGGACAGTAAACTATTTTCAGAGACTGTTGCTGACAATCAGGGATGATTGACAGCTCTGCATGCGTCAGGGGGGACAGTTAAGTATTTTCAGAGACTGTTGCTGACAATCAGGGATGGTTGACAGCTCTGTGTGCGTCAGGGGGGACAGGAAATATTTTTCAGAGACTGTTGCTGACAATCAGAGATGGTTGACAGCTCTGTGTGTGTCAGGAGGGGGACAGGAAAGTATTTTCAGAGACTGTTGCTGATAATCAGGGATGGTTGACAGTTCTTTGTGCGTCAGGGGGGACAGTACTAGTACATCAGAGACTGTTGCTGATAATCAGGGATGGTTGACAGTTCTTTGTGCGTCAGGGGGGACAGTACTAGTACATCAGAGACTGTTGCTGACTATTAGGGATGGTTGACAGCTCTTTGTGCGTCAGGGGGTACAGTTCAGTATTTTTAGAGACTGTTGCTGACAATCAGGGATGGTTGACAGCTCTGTGTGCGTCAAGGAGGACAGTTTAACTACATTCTATTTACCTGTTGGCTGCTGTCTTGGGAATTTGTTTGTTGGCCGATGACGAGATCTTTGCGGAAGGCGTAAAAATCGGCAGTTTCTTGACAAAACGAATCGAAGCATTCTCGCTCATGTTCCCAATCGACCTTGAATACATTTCATGCAGAAAATCACATTTTCTAGTCCAAAAACGAAAACATTCATCCCGGTATTTCAATAATATCCCGATGGAAAAACGATGTAAACCCCATAAAGGTTGTGGGCTACGTTTACCCTTTGAAGGGCTTAACAAACCCCATATTTCAAAGTTCGAGGTAAAGTTTGACTGTTATTGAGACTCGGGGCGCCACTTTCTGCCCATATAGAAATTCCCGAGTTTTTCCCAAAATTTCCACATAATCACACTTAAGTGATTAAAAGCAACCATCTGGAATCGGTTACCAGCAGATATCAGGACCCAGTTTCACAGTTGTGAGTTAGAGTTAACTCTGCGTTCAAGTTAGTTCGTTTTCAATGATTTAACTCAAGAGTCAAATCTTAACCCGGAACTGTGGAACTGGGTCCTGATCAGTTGATGACATCATCTAATTTAAAAGCATAGTTAAAGCATTATTATTCCGTAGAGCGTTTTGAGAGACAGCGCAGTGAGCGAAGATTTTTGGAATAGCGCTATATAAGAACTTATTATCATTATCATTATTATCATTATGTATGTATTAAAATGAAACTATGTACCAAATAGCGTCGCCGTGGACAAGAATATGGACTTGAAATTTTGTGTGGTAGTCAATCATTGCATAAACTAATGCAACGGGTATAAACGGGTGTGAAAATGGTTTCCAAGGGTATTACTCTAGTTACTATTATTATTATTATTATTATTATTGAAAGTCCCTCTTTAAAAAAATTCTAGAAATCTTAACCGGAAACACTTGAAAGCGTTGAAGGGGTTGATTCGTTTCGGATCTTACCTCCGACGCCATCCTCAAAATGTACATCGGGAGCCCTTCTAACTGCGGCACGTAGTTATCCAACAGCAGCGGGATCGTTAGAATATTCCCGTCCTGAAAATAAACGCGCCCGAAAATGATGAGAATCGCGAGAGTCACCCGAAGGTCGGAAAGCCGTGCGCGAGTGAATATCGTCACCTTGTCGATTTCCAGGGAAAAATAGTCTTGCAACATCTCGGATTTCGATTTCAACAACTGTACGATGTATTTGATGAGATCCTCTTTCGGCCCGTCTGCCGGAGTCCAGCCGCTCTCGTCCGAGTCGAGCGCTAATCTGGCTAACTCGTCGGTTTCAAAGACGAAATTAAATTAATCAGTGTTAAACCAGTTTTTACGAAAACTGGAGTCAAATTAAACCCGCGAAAAAGGAAACTTGGTCCAGAGTCAAATTGAACCCACAAATCTGTGAAAATGGGTCCAGAATCAGATTTAACCCACAACTGTGGAACTGGAGTCAAATTAAACCCACACAACTGAAGAACTGGGCTCAGAGTCAAATGGACCCACACAACTGTGGAACTGAGCCCAGAAATGCAACAATCAAAATTTCCAAGCTATCCTCTTTCAAAATTAAGAACATATCAGCTGCATGAGACAGTCACAAAGTGGAATGAGGATTTCCAACAATATATACACACGGTACTTACCGACAATCGAAGGACTCCGAAATTCCCGAATTGCATCAACAAGATCTGATAGAAAAGTTCTTTACTACGAATGAAAGAGGTGAATATATCAGTAAGAAATGAAACAGTAAATTTGGCTTGCGACGTACGCAGAAACCACTTGCGAACCTGGAACCAAAATCAACTTAAACCCACACAACTGTGGAACTGAGTTCAGAGTCAAATTAAACCCATACAACTGTGGAACTGGATCCAGAGTCAAATTAAACCCACACAACTGTGGAGCTGGATCCAGAGTCAAATTATACCCACACAACTGTGGAGCTGGATCGGGAGTCAAATTGGACCCACACAACTGTGGAACTGAGTTCAGAGTAAAATTAAACCCACACAACTGTGGAACTGGATTCAGAGCCAAATTAAACCCACAAAACTGTAGAACTGGATCCAGAGTGAAATTTAACCATACAACTGTGGAACTGGGTTCAGAGTCAAATTAAACCCACACAACTGTGGAACTGGATCCAGAGTCAAATTAAACCCACAAAACTGTAGAACTGGATCCAGAGTGAAATTTAACCATACAACTGTGGAACTGGATCCAGAGTCAAATAAAACCCACAAAACTGGGGGACTGAGTTCAGAGTAAAATTAGTCAAATTAAACCCTACTCTATCGTTCAACTAGGTCGAGGATCTCACCTTAATCGTGTAAGATTAGCTAAGTATAATTTGGTTTGGTGTTGAATCAGTGCGTATTGTTTATTGACACAGCCGACGAATGTGTGCTTCTGAAAAATGTCCCTCAATTCTAAAAACGAAATTCAAAACAAAAATGGTCGCAAAACTTATTACGATTCTTGCCTTAAAGTGAACAAATCTTAAGAATACGGAATTCTTTCGAACTTTCACATTCTCGAGCGCCTGATTTACACAGTACCTGCGTGCGCTTCGTCGTGGACCTTATTTTTCAGCGCTTTCACACTAGTCAGTCTGACGTCTCGAACTAGCTGATTCGCGGCGGGCTCACTCGTCGATGACGTGGATGTACTTGACAAGGAAAAAATAATAACGATATTAATTTCTTTACGATCTTAAAAACGTTGCGCTGTTTTCCCGAGTACCGACCAGCCTCTCAAGAATTCAGCAAAACTCATCGAAAAATCAAAGTAACTTGCAAAATTATGCTTATCTTAATTTTCAATATCGTAACTCGCAAAAAAAAAGTTAGTTTTTTTCATTTCTCCCATAATTTCAGTCAAAATCATTATAATTCTCGCTACTTTTTTTTATTTTTTTCTCCCATAATTTGAGTCAAATATATCACAATTTTCACTCTTTTTTAGAATTCTTTTCTGCTTTCCTTCCAAGGTTTCATGCGGAAAGTACTCAAATAATGAAATAAATCGTATTTAGCATTCTAAGACCTAAGTCAAATTTTGCCCGCTCTTAATTAGAGAGTGCATTCACATGTAAATCACTCACTCATTCCTCAAAACATTAAAATCAATTAATTTTTCACGAATCATGTATTGGTAAAGAAACGTGTCGTAAAAAGCGAATCCGAATTCCCTGAATTTCCCAGGTTTTCCTGGTTATTTTTTCAAACCTCGATGCTGCCACATTTCAATAAAGATTATGACTAAATAATACGCGGCTATAAAAGGGTAGACTTTGAAAAAAGCAGGACCCAATTCCAAAGTTGTGAGTTGAGATTTGACTATCAACTCAAAACCGTCGAACCGGATCCTGAAATGCTGAATTAATTTCATCAAAAGGGCGTTATTATCACTTTGGAGTTAAAAATTAATTCAATCGTCGTAGTTTACCTCGGTTGTGGATCGTGTTTCGATGTTGTCGCGATGTCGGCTGCAACCTCGGGTTCGTCGCGCGTAGGCGATTTAGCGGCCGAGAAAAAGGCATCGAGTTTCCGGGCGCGGCTGTCGGTACGTACCATCTGATGGGCGTATGTTTTAACGCCGGCGTCACCTGGAAAAAAGACGCCAAAGAATTCTTGAAACCTCGCGACCGTTCTGAACTTATTTACCGTAATGTGTAACACAACTATTGAGCATCGAGTTTAAGTTAAAACTGGTCGATAAAACCACGCTCTCGAGTCAGGGTGACCATTTTCATTTAACCCTTTCAGTGCATCTACACCGCAGTGCGGTGTATTAATCGGTAATGGATTGTGCTATTACACCGCACCTATTGGTTTAAAAAGTTTTTCTCTCTATTGAAAGATGGCAGCACCTGTCAAACGTAAGCCGCGATCACATGAGCATTTTTGGCTGCAGTATATCGTTGTAATTAGTAATTAGTTTTTATCTCTAATGAAAGATGGCAGCACCTGTCTAACAGTGAAATATTAGTGACTAACAATAGACACCGCACCGTGGTGTAGACGCACTATAGTGATATCCCATTATTCAATACACTAGGGTGGAATTTTTCAAAATTTAAAAGTTATCTCCAGGGCCCAGTTTCACGAAAAAGTTTTAGCCTAAAACGGTTAAATTTGAATTGTTGTCCTCATTGAAAACATGAAGTAACCAACAGCAATTAAACCAAAAATGTGAGTTAAAACTTTTTATGTGAAACTGGGGGCCCATTAATTAGTCAGGACTGAAAGGGCTAAGCGATTTTCACGCGATTTCTCAGTCGCGCTAAAATTGCGCCGCAAAAAATTGCCCGTCTGAGCTTTAACTCGCTTTTCCGTCGACTTCTTCCCGACCGGCTCGTGAAACTAGGTCGTAGCCGCGACCACTAACCTCGATTAGCCGACGTCGTTTTATCGTTCGTCGGCGCGACGTCGACCGATGACGACGTCGCCGCGTTGTTGCCCGGTAACAACGCCTGCACGAAGAACGTGCGCGACTCGTTGGCGCCGAGCAGACGCGCGTCGATCGTCTGCTGAATCGATTCGACGATCGCGTCCTCGTGCAGGAAATGGACCTCGTGTTTCGTCGGGTGCACGTTCACGTCGATGTTCGCAGGCGAGATTTCAATACTGCAAAAACAAACAAAATACGCCATCAGAAAACTTTTTTCAATTTCGACCCCATTTCTCAGTTATGAGGCCATTTTCAAGGTCAACCTCTACGGGGTTGAAATCAATCTATAGTTATCTATTTTTCATTTAAAGCTAACAATGAAATGAAAAATATGAATTCGTCTAAAATGAACTAGATGTGGATTGAGTTGTTCTGTTGACGGGCGCGCCATCTGGTGGAATAGACAGAACAGCACAAGGGCCCTCATCGGAGTCAGCATTCTATTGCATTTGTCTAATGAATGATTGTTCTCATTAGAATTTTCTAGTGTTTTATTTGAATGGATATCTCTATGCATGGATAGTCCGAATTAGTTACTATGTTATATCTGTTCGTTTAATTGAACACAAGTTTATTTTGTATCTGTAAATTTTGTGTTGTCCCTCTAACACGTGTAATGGGTTTGAGTGTAAATAAAATAAGGTTTAGAGGATCGAAGCACTAACGGATCCCCCCCCCCCCCGGTTCAACCAAAATTCAAATCCCCCGGTACAACCAAATTTGAATCCCCCGGTACAACCGAATTCGTATCCCCCAGTTCAACCGAATTCGAATCCCCCCGGTTCAACCGAATTCGAATCCCCCAGTTCAACCGAATTTGCGCGACGACGAATTAAGCTTACGTCGAAAAAACCGTGAAACCGCGCAACAAGTCGACGAAACTGAATTCGAAATTTTGAAACGCTACACCAGCTATCCGGTTTGGCTTTTCAACGGAGTTCGTTAACTTCGCTAATACCCGTGTTAAAGGAAATCGCTAACAAAGACCGCGTTCATTATCGGATGGGAATATTTTCGAGCCGAAACCCGATTCAAGCCTATTAAGCTTTTAGGAATATAACGTTACTACTCATTGATTTCACCGGCGCGCGATGCGAATTTCAAAGCGATTTTAAACCGGCGCGAGCATTTAACACTCGCGCTAGCTCACGATATACGGTTACCTCAGGTATATAAAAGGATGCATCCCTTTGGGAAGGTACGCCTGGTAAACGGTATCAATGGCTTTACGTAGCGACGACGAGTCCACAAGACGATCTGAAAGAGAATGTGAGAAAGATAGAGAGGAGAGAAAGGGCAGAAGAGGGAGAGATGGAGGGAGAGAGAGGGAGCGAGGGAGAGGGGAAAGAGAAGAGGCGATGGAGAGGGAGGGACAGAGGGAGGGAGAGACAGAGGGAGGGAGAGACAGAGGGAGGGAGGGAGGGACAGAGGGAGGGAGGGAGGGAGGGACAGAGGGAGGGGGGACAGAGGGAGGGAGGGAGAGGGGAAAGAGAAGAGGCCATGAAGAGAGGGAGGGACAGAGGGAGGGACAGAGGGAGGGAGGGACAGAGGGAGGGAGGGACAGAGGGAGAGAGGGAGGGACAGAGGGAGGGAAGGAGGGACAGAGGGAGGGACAGAGGGAACAGAGGGAGGGAAGACAGAGGGAGGGAGGGACAGAGGGAGGGAGGGAGGGAAGACAGAGGGAGGGACAGAGGGAGGGATTCTTGGTCTAGTGTGGCAGGGTTTCCTACCGTGGCGAATCCCAATGCCATCAGGTTCAAATCCATAATACCTAGTAACTAAAATTCAATCAAAGCTATATTTTACTACTCTTCAAAATTTGATATTCAAAATGCTTTTTATATTCTAGAGTTTTCTAGCGGGTATTTTACGTCAGTATGCATCGGAAAGCTAACGGGGAAAAGGGGAGACGGGGAAAGAGGGGGAGAGGGGAGGATATTTGAAGTGTCTCGTATAGCGTATCGTTGACTAAATGACGACGGTATCTCGTGACAGTTTCAAGCGGTGATGTAGTGACTTTTAACTCGCGACGCGCGGCGCACGCCGTATAAATGGAAACCTACTAATGTTCGTTTCCGAGGTAATCGGACACGTTCGGTAATAATACTCATTGTCGATCAAGACCTGATTGAAAATGCACGGTTAGCGGCAGACGGATATTAAATACCTTCGCCGCCGCCACTGCCAAGGTCAAGTTTCATTCAATATTCATAAAAAAAATAAATATTCATATAAAACAGTTGAATTTATACGGGTCAGTATAGAAACATCGGGATCCAGTTCTAAGCTTAACCCTTTCAGTGCGTCTACACCGCAGTGCGGTGTATAAATCAGTGATAGATTTTGCTAGTACACCGCAATGTTGTGTATTGATGTAATTAGTAATTATCTCTCTTGAAAAAAGGCAGCACTTGTCAAACATAGTGAAATACTAGTAACTAACGATACACTGCGCCGCGGTGTAGACGCACTATAGTGGTATTCCTGTTATTCAACACACTAGGATGGAATTGCTTAAAATTTTCAAATTATCTCCAGCACTATAGGGTATCAATTAGTCAGCAATGAAAGGGTTAAGACATTAACAAGTACATTTTTGAGATATATCTTAACTCGGAAATGGAAAACAAGTTACAAGTTACAAGTTAGTTTATTCATCATCATCAAATGACATGATCGTCGTTGAACACCGAAACAGTATAGACATATATACAATACCAGAACTAGAAAAAGTGCATGGGACAAGCACCGTACTGTATTTGACAGTTGATTGACAATATGGAGAGGGACAAGCAAGCTTTAACCCTTTCAGTGCTGACTAATTAATACCCTATAGTGCTGGAGATAATTTGAAAATTCTGAAAAATTCCACCCTAGTGTGTTGAATAAGGGGAATAGCACTATAGTGCGTCTACACCGCGGCGCGGTGTATCGTTAGTTATTATTATTTTACTATGTTTGAGATAATTATCAATTACTAATTAAATAAATACACCGCAATGCGGTGTACGAGCAAAATCCATCACAGATTTATACACCGCACTGCGGTGTAGACTCACTGAAAGGGTTAAAGCTTCGTACACAGCTACAAGTGCTAAGGTGAGGTGCCCCTGGTATCCAATCAAGTCCCCAGGTCTGAGTGCGCCTATTCTATTGGGTATTATCTGAAAACAGTTCAACGTTTAGTAGTCGTATCTACTTAAGTTCGAAATCCGGAAAAATGTCGTCGACCACCACACGACGATGACGACTGTGAAACGCGTTCCACGAGAACGTAATTTCGAAAGGATTACAATTCATAAACAATGCACGTAGATGTAAATTCGGACGAATTACTTACGATTTATAAACAGCAGAAATACGGATTTCTTTACGCCGTAGTTAGCGTTAGTGACGTTACCGGAAACCGTATAACCGATCTTCTCATCAGTGCGATTTACGTCTAACAGCTCTCTGTAAAAATATCGAGAAAACTGCGGTCAGTTTAGGATATACGAGCGGATATAGAACCCTTACCAAAACACACACAACTGTGGAACTGGATCCAGAGTCAAATTAAACCCACACAACTGTGAAACTGGATCCAGAGTCAAATTAAACCCACACAACTGTGAAACTGGATCCAGAGTCAAATTAAACCCACACAACTGTGAAACTGGATCCAGAGTCAAATTAAACACACACAACTGTGAAACTGGATCCAGAGTCAAATTAAACACACACAACTGTGGAACTGGATCAAGAGCCAAATTAAACCCACACAACTGTGAAACTGGATCCAGAGTCAAATTAAACACACACAACTGTGGAACTGGATCCACAGTCAAATTAAACCCACACAACTGTGAAACTGGATCCAGAGTCAAATTAAACCCACACAACTGTGAAACTGGATCCAGAGTCAAATTAAACCCACACAACTGTGAAACTGGATCCAGAGTCAAATTAAACACACACAACTGTGGAACTGGATCCACAGTCAAATTAAACCCACACAACTGTTAAACTGGGTTCATAGTCAAATCAAACCTTAACAACTGTGAAACTGGATCCAGAGTCAAATTAAACCCACACAACTGTGAAACTGGATCCAGAGTCAAATTAAACACACACAACTGTGGAACTGGATCCACAGTCAAATTAAACCCACACAACTGTTAAACTGGGTTCATAGTCAAATCAAACCTTAACAACTGTGAAACTGGATCCAGAGTCAAATCAAACCCTAACAACTGTGGAACTGGATCCAGAGTCAAATCAAACCCTAACAACTGTGGAACTGGATCCAGAGTCAAATTAAACCCTAACAACTGTGGAACTGGGTTCAGAGTCAAATTAAACCCTAACAACTGTGGAACTGGATCCAGAGTTATATTAAACCCACATAACTGTGGAACTGAGTTCAGAATCAAATTAAACCCTAACAACTGTGGAACTGGATCCAGAGTTGTATTAAACCCACACAACTGTGGAACTGGATCCAGAGTCAAATTAAACACACACAACTGTGAAACTGGATCCAGAGTCAAATTAAACACACACAACTGTGGAACTGGATCCAGAGTCAAATTAAACCCACACAACTGTGAAACTGGATCCAGAGTCAAATTAAACCCACACAACTGTGAAACTGGATCCAGAGTCAAATTAAACACACACAACTGTGGAACTGGATCCACAGTCAAATTAAACCCACACAACTGTTAAACTGGGTTCATAGTCAAATCAAACCTTAACAACTGTGAAAATGGATCCAGAGTCAAATTAAACCCACACAACTGTGAAACTGGATCCAGAGTCAAATTAAACACACACAACTGTGGAACTGGATCCACAGTCAAATTAAACCCACACAACTGTTAAACTGGGTTCATAGTCAAATCAAACCTTAACAACTGTGAAACTGGATCCAGAGTCAAATCAAACCCTAACAACTGTGGAACTGGATCCAGAGTCAAATCAAACCCTAACAACTGTGGAACTGGATCCAGAGTCAAATTAAACCCTAACAACTGTGGAACTGGGTTCAGAGTCAAATTAAACCCTAACAATTGTGGAACTGGATCCAGAGTTATATTAAACCCACATAACTGTGGAACTGGGTTCAGAATCAAATTAAACCCTAACAACTGTGGAACTGGATCCAGAGTTGTATTAAACCCACACAACTGTGGAACTGGACCAAGAGTTATATTAAACACGCACAATGCAACCAGCTCATAGCGTAAAACTTATAACAATTACGCGGAAAGTTTTAATCCGATCCGAGCTCGTAATCCCTGATGACATTTTCAATAGAAAACATGAAAGGCAAAAACTGTAATTCTGCCAGACAGGAGAATAATGACACTTTTAGCGACTTAGACAAGTTAACAACAACTGAACAGGGACGGAGCACACAGGGAAATAAGATCGCAGTTGAGGGATTGCCGACGCGTGGCGTTTTTTTCATTTTACTTTTCGAGTTTACGATTACCGTTTACACTTTCCCCGGTGAGTGAGCGCCGCTGTTGTGTGTTACTATACCGACAACACGGGCAGGATTTAAAGTTTGTTTTTTTTATTTCAATTGTTCGTGAAGTGAACGCACGACGTGCAAAGGATGAAAAGAAGTTTGTGTCTAGTTTCGAATGCGCGCGAACAAGATAACCTGATACACGCCCGCGAACAAGAAAATTTGACGAAAACTTCAAAATCTCTTAAGAATTTAGGAATTATTATTATCAACCCATTTTCATAAAGCCCTCCCGCAAGACGGGTGCACCCATAAATACTAATATAATACAACGTCGTAACTATGCATCACAAATGATTATTTGACCTTCTGAGCAAAGATGTCTGCTTCAATAATTCCCCCTATGACGTCATCGAACCATGAATTACAATTAACGATCTGTGGATCCTTCAGAGCAAAGATGTCCGCTTCCATAATTCCCCCTATGACATCATTAAATCATTACAACTAACGATCTGTGGATCCTTCAGAGCAAAGATGTCCGCTTCCATAATTCCCCCTATGACATCATCGAACCATGAATTACAATTAACGATCTGTGGATCCTCCTGAGCAAAGATGTCCGCTTCCATAATTCCCCCTATGACATCATCGAACCATGAATTACAATTAACGATCAGTGGATCCTTCAGAGCAAAGATGTATGCTTCCATAATTCCCCCTATGACATCATCGAACCATGAATTACAATTAACGATCAGTGGATCCTTCAGAGCAAAGATGTCCGCTTCCATAATTCCCCCTATGACATCATCGAACCATGAATTACAATTAACGATCAGTGGATCCTTCAGAGCAAAGATGTCCGCTTCCATAATTCCCCCTATGACATCATCGAACCATGAATTACAATTAACGATCTGTGGATCCTTCAGAGCAAAGATGTCCGCTTCCATAATTCCCCCTATGACATCATCGAACCATGAATTACAATTAACGATCTGTGGATCCTTCTGAGCAAAGATGTCCACTTCCATAATTCCCCTTATGACATCATCGAACCATGAATTACAATTAACGATCTGTGGATTCTCCTGAGCAAAGATGTCCACTCCCAAAAATCTGTCTAACTATCGGACGAATAATTTGATGTTTAAACCCTTATCGAGTGGTAAAGACATGCGCTTTCATGATCTAAACTACGACACACTATTGGCAGATGGATTACGTAGTTCGAATAAATGCCACCGCATGGCAGCACGCGCAAAATATAACGGAAAGTTTCCAGTGTGGGAAAACTCAAAACAGCAGCAGAGAGAGAGAGAGATAGAGAGAGGGAGAGAGATAGAGAGCAACACCAGAACCGCCTTAGAAAGATGCTCTCATTATCCGTCTAAATAAATAGGATTAAAAGATACTAAAATCGAATCAGCGAGAATTTAGCGACGTCTGCTCCGGCGCGGAACGTATAATAACTTTCATCATCCGTCAGACGGACCGAGTTTCTAACGATTTCGCGTCGTCGTTCGGCGCGCGCCGTCGTTAAAACCGATTAAAGTCGTTAAATTTTTTAATCCGTCCTCGTCGTCCGACCGGTTATTAATCAGATTTATACGAAAAAGGAATCGAAATGTCATTTGCTCGCGACGACGACGCCGAAATCGAGACTTCGATCGGATCGAACGACCGAAATCCGAAATAACGGACGGCGATTTGGTTTTTCTCGAAATCTGCGCGGTTTTTAAAAACGGACCGATCGCTGCGCGAGCGCGCAAACGAGTTTCGGGTTTTCGCAGACCGGATAAAAAAGCGACAGTGAAAGTTATACGTGATCTACGCGGTGTGATGAATACCAAGGTAGGAAATGATTTTACTTTCTTTTGTTGATGAATAAGCGCAACAATGAGGGAAATTGCATTTATGCGATGAACAGTGTTTTATGTTGGGTGTGGAACTAGTATTTTACGTTAAGCGCAATGAGTCTTTTTTTTTTTAGAAAATAGCGCTATATGAAAGCATATCTTATTTTCATTATCATCATTATTATTATTATTATTAACCCAATTTTCTTAGTACTAGACGGTGAGTTTTCAGACCAAACTAGAAGTTGAATTTTCAGACTGGACTAGACATTGAATTTTCAGACTGGACTAGACATTGAATTTTCAGACTGGACTAGACATTGAATTTTCAGACTGGACTAGACATTGAATTTTCAGACTGGACTAGACATTGAATTTTCAGACTGGACTAGACATTGAATTTTCAGACTGGACTAGACATTGTATTTTCAGACTGGACTAGACATTGTATTTTCAGACTGGACTAGACATTGAATTTTCAGACTGGACTAGACATTGTATTTTCAGACTGGACTAGACATTGAATTTTCAGACTGGACTAGACATTGTATTTTCAGACTGGACTAGACATTGAATTTTCAGACTGGACTAGACATTGGTGTGTCTATCTGTGAAGTAAAATTTCACCACAATTTGACATCTAAAATGGTCGTTTAATTGAAAACGAACTAGAAATAATCCTGATTTCGAGAGTAATTCGATATTTCTGGTAGTTGTAGAGCTCTTTAGAATAGTAGAAACTACTCTCAAATACAAGTGGCAGTGAGGTCTAATTCTAGTTCTAAGGTAAATTCTAATTTTAAGAGTTCTAGAGTTAATTCTAATTTCAAGAATTCTACAGTTTATTTTAATTTCAAGAGTTCTAAGGTAAATTCTTATTTTAACAGTTCAAAGGTAAATTCTAATTTCAAGAGTTCAAGTTAATTTTAATTTCAAATGTTCTACGGTGAATTTTAATCTTAAGAGTTCTACAGTTTATTTCAATTTCAAGAGTTCTAAGGTAAATTCAAATTTTAAGAGTTCAAAGGTAAATTCTAATTTTAAGATTTAATCTTAAGATTTCTACAGTTAATTCCAATTTTAAGAGTTCTAGAGTTAATTCTAACTTTAAGAGTTCTAGAGTTAATTTCAATTTCAAGAGCTCTAAGGTAAATTCTGATTTTGAGCGTTCTAGGCTACAGTAATTTCTAAATCATTTTCAGAGGTAATTGGAGAAATTTCTAGAATTCAACCTCAACCGCAAATTCAAATTCATAAACAAAATCCTTCGTCGATTGCCGCAGCAGGCATCGGAGGATCTACATTAAAATGACGTTTATTTCAATTTGAAAAATGATCATTCATTTCAAACAATTCGCGCACGACATTAAGGCGCGACAGAAAAATTCTATTCCAATATGATATTGTATTTATTGACCCCTGCCTGCGCGATCAATCGAAACAATATTTCCCCGAAAAAAAAAATTAAAACCCGACAAACGAAGATTAATCGTCGTAAAAAATCCTGGAAATTTGTTTTCCCGATGACGATTAATTATTGTTTGACGACAAACAACCGCGATCGCGCGATCATCATCGGCGGGATTCGAAAAATTAATCGCGCGCGCGAGATGCGACGTCGCCGAATTAAGATTGATCGATGTTTTTGAATATACGTTGGGTGTGTTCGTGTACATAGACACATACTTCAGTTAAAAATGGAATCGCCGCTGAATAATCGCGCGGTGATTTTTAATTTTGGTTAAGTTATTGTTGTCGCGAAACGATCATCGACGCAGAGACTGATAAATGCTGGTTGAAATTAATGGTTGACAGCTCTTTGTGCGTCAGAGGGGACAGTTAAGTATTTTCAGAGGCTGTTCCTAATAATCAGGGATGATTGACAGCTCTTTGTGCGTCAGAGGGGACAGTAAAGTATTTTCAGAGACTGTTGCTGACATTCAGGGATGGTTGACAGCTCTGTGTGTGTCAGGGGGGACAGTAAACTATTTTCAGAGACTGTTCCTAACAATCGGTGATGCTTGACAGCTCTTTGAGCATCAGGGGGGACAGTAAAGTTTTTTCAGACACTGTTGCTGACAATCAGGAATACACGCCAAAGACTACATTTTTTCTGACAATCAATTCTTACTAGATTACAACATTTTCCAGCTCAGTCGGCGCGACAGTGGCCCACTTTTACCGGTAAAAATCTATTTCTAATCCTTCGACAGTTTTGCCGTAAATTCCTCTCGCTGATTGGGAGTTTTGTTCATCAAGCGCGCGCGCAGGGGATAAACCATCGTCACATCAGACAACTGTGAGTTACATTCACAATTAACCCATCGCTGAACTCATCGAAAACGTCAATCGCGATAATTCAACGCATGGCGCGACTGAGGGCAGACGGCGAATATGGCCGCCATCGGCGATCATGTCCGACCAATTCCATTCCCTTGTCGTCGTAATCAACGATAATAATGAATGAACAAACAATCCATGAGCGAATAATTTCCTGACAAATTGAATAAATCGACACTTGCAGTTTAGAGAGATCGGTACTGATCGATCGTGTGCTTCGACTCTTGAAGTAATGCATACAATAGACTCTCAAGACTGTCAATGTTAGCAAATATGAAACTGATAAGATTCTACCCCCAGTTCATGTTAAATACTGAGTAAGAGTTTGTGTGAAATACAGTAGACTCTGTCTCTTACTGCGGTAAAGTCTCTTACTGCGGTAAAGTTGAGACTGGTAAAATTCTACCCCGAGTTGATGTCAAATACTGAGTAAGAGTTTGTGAAATACAGTAGACCCTGTCTCTTACTGCGGTAAAATTGAGACTGGTAAAATTCTACCCCGAGTCGGTGTCAAATACCGAGTAAGCGTTTGTGAAATAAAGTTGGCTCTGTCTCTTACTGCGGTAAAATTGAGACTGATAAAATTCTACCCCGAGTCGGTGTCAAATACTGAGTAGGCGTTTGTGAAATACAGTAGACCCTGTCTCTTACTGCGGTAAAATTGAGACTGGTAAAATTCTACCCCGAGTCGGTGTCAAATACCGAGTAGGCGTTTGTGAAATAAAGTTGGCTCTGTCTCTTACTGCCGTAAAGTTGAGACTGGTAAAATTCTACCCCGAGTCGGTGTCAAATACCGAGTAGGCGTTTGTGAAATAAAGTTGGCTCTGTCTCTTACTGTGGTAAAATTGAGACTGGTAAAATTCTACCGCGAGTCGGTGTCAAATACCGAGTAGGCATTTATGAAATAAAGTTGGCTCTGTCTCTTACTGTGGTAAAGTTGACAGTGGTAAAACATTCTTATATATATATATATATATTACCTAACTCGCCGTCCCTCGCGTTGCCAGAAGTTTTTTTCGAGGCATTGTAAACAACGTGACCTTTCATTACAACAAAAACACGTTCGTCAGTTGTGTCTCTACAAACTCGCTTCGCGCCGTTCGCTGGCTAACGCTGAGATGTAATTCGAGCACTGTTATATGAATCTTGAGATGACAAATTCCGCAAGACACTTCTTAGGATAATTGGATCCGCTGGAAAGCTGTTAGCCGTGATTGTAGAGTGAAGAGCCGATATCAACACGGTTTAGGAGAGCCTTCCGTATCAACTACCAGTCGTACAACTTTCTCTCTCTCCCGCTCTCCCTCCCTCTCTCTCCCTCTCTCTCTCCCTCTCTCTCTCCCTCTCTCTTTCCCTCTCTCTTTCCCTCTCTCTCTCTCCCTCTCTCTCTCTCTCTCTCTCTCTCCCTCTCCCTCTCCCTCTCCCTCTCCCTCTCCCTCTCTCTCCCTCTCCCTCTCTCTCCCTCTCTCCCTCTCCCTCTCCCTCTCTCTCCTTCTCCCTCTCTCTGATTACCCGTATACCCCAGCTTAGACGAATAAAATACTAAATCTAAATGAAACTACAGCGCCATCTTTTAGACCTTTTCGAACGATCGAATAAGTGTTCACTAAATCGTGTTTATATTTCTAGAGAGACTGAAAAAATCATCAAAAAAAGGTGCACGATCAACCTTTTGGTTTTCCTATTGCCTAAATCAAAGCAGTCCCTGAATTAAGACCATTTTGAAGACTACTTTTACATCTTACGCGTAAATAACTTTTTAAGTACGTTAGATAAATCATCGGCGATACCAATGACGGTGTGTAATTCTATACAGACAATAGGGGGGGGGGGGGCTTCTAGCACCGTGTCCCGAGGTCTTACCAGCCAGTGCCTGTTATACTGAGTCACTCATTTTTTACTCTCTGCAACATATCCATATCTCCACCGGGGGATCCAATTTTGCTAGGGGGTTCCCACTTATTCAAATAGCTGGAAATTCTAAAAGTCAGGTGACGATGTCACACCTGACGATGATCTCTAGGGTGAGATCGAAACGTCGTGTCTTTTAAATATTTTAGATTTAATAAATAAATTCTGGTTTTTAAATTCTTTTAATCTGTAAATAGTGGGATTTTATCTTATTATCCGTTCACCACGTTTGAGTGTGGTCATCGTTCTATCAGTCCCGACCTTTTCCAAAGGCGGCGTTTAGGGGCCGAGTCGCAACTGACCTACGCTGCTCTTGCAACTGATGACTGAGACCAGTTTCAACCGACAGTCGCGACCCGTCCTACGCGAGTCTCAGATTCCCACAGGTCGTCGAACATCGATGAAAGATGGATCCGATCCCTCATAGCTAGAAAAGATTACAAGAGACGCAAATCGCGGTCTGTTCGTTTTCATCGAGGCAGGCACGGGCTCGTCGTGTTCCGTCGCTTGTAACTAAGCAATATTTATCGCGCCGCGTTATGCTTTACATCATCATCAGCATCATCATCGTCGTCGTCTTAACGCCGAGTCGACTTCGCGCGCGAGAGATGCCACCCGCGTCGCTCGTAAGAAAGACAAATATATATTTCGCGCGGTTTTGCAGCGACTAATACTTTTATTTCGCGCGTGACCGATCGCGAATAACGTCCGTCTGCTTGTAATGAGAATCGGACGTTCGTATCATCTGCTCATCGACGCGTGGTCTATCGAGGAATTCGTTTTCTTTAAATTGACATCAAGTACGACGCAACGGGATCAAAAGTTCTACATTGATTTATTGTCGCAGAACCGACAGTTTCATAGGTCAATATGTTCCTGCTTCAGTTCTCTTTGTGGGCATAATTTCACTCTGGATCCAGCTCCACAGTTGTGTGGGTTTGATTTGACTCTGGATCCAGCTCCACAATTGTGTGGGTTTAATTTGACTCTAGATCCAGCTCCACAGTTGTGTGGGTTTAATTTGACTCTAGATCCAGCTCCACAGTTGTGTGGGTTTGATTTGAACCTGGCCCAGTTCCACAGTTGTGTGGGTTTAATTTGACTCTAGATCCAGTTCCACAGTTGTGTAGGTTTAATTTGACTCTGGATCCAGTTCCACAGTTGTGTGGGTTTGATTTGACTCTGGATCCAGCTCCACAATTGTGTGGGTTTGATTTGACTCTGAACCAAGCTCCACAATTGTGTGGGTTTGATTTGACTCTGGATCCAGTTCCACAGTTGTGTGGGTTTACTTTGACTCTGGATCCAGTTCCACAGTTGTGTAGGTCTAATTTGACTCTAGATCCAGTTCCACAGTTGTGTGGGTTTAATTTGGCTGTAATGTTGGTTAACTGGGTCAACTTCAACTAGTCAACGTGTGTCATCTTGTGCAAGTCTAATGCAAAAGGGCAGGAAACAGAGAAGAGAGAGGGAGAGGGGGAGAGAGAGGGGAAGGGGGAGAGAGAGGGAGAGAGGGAGAGAGGGGGAGGGAGAGATGGAGGAGAGATTTTAATGATCTCTCATGATGCAACCGTATTTTACCGATCGACAAACAAACGGCCGATCAATGACGAAGTCGTCTGCTGCCGTTTGGCGACAGCGGTGGAAATTTGATCGAGTCACCGCATGATAGGGCGATTAAAGGATAGAAAAAACTTGCCGCACCCCGTCCACCACCCTTCCCTAGCTTAAAGGATTGGATTTCTATTTGCGGGAAGCCCTCGCGCGCGCGCAGTACCTGTAGCATGAATGGCCATTAAAAGAACAGCGACGATGTCAACGCCGTTGTCGCGCCGGAGGATGTTTAGATTTTTAAGCAGCGTCTGTGTTCAGTTTGTTCATCCCCGGGGGTAAAACCTGCTGTCGCAACCATTAAAACTACGATTAAGCCGTTTCCCCCGGGAGTGATGTCGGTATAATACTCTACTCGGATCCTACCTCAGGTGGGGCTTAACCGCTGTTCGGCTTACAAGACAAAGCTGATTATACGGACTTATCATTCAAAATGTTCGTGATAAATTGCGCGACGAGTAACCACCCATCACTGAGATCCACGTTCCCTGGGAACCCTCAATTCTGCCGGGTGACGATCGTGATAGTAGAGCGTTCTTCACCGCGCGTAGATCGACCATCGCTGAGATCCACGTTCCTCGGGAACCCTCAATTCGGACGGGTGAAGATCGTGATAGTAGAGCGTTCCTCACCGCGCGTAGATCGACCATCGCTGAGATTCACGTTCCTCAGGAACCCTCAATTCGGTCGGGTGAAGATCGTGATAGTAGAGCGTTCCTCACCGCGCGTAGATCGACCATCGCTGAGATTCACGTTCCTCAGGAACCCTCAATTCGGTCGGGTGAAGATCAGCGGAGAGCTATTCACTACTGTAAAGTCAATCTCGGTTAACCGGTCATCTTTAAAGTCGTCACACTGAGGTCGTTTCTATTTTTGAGTCCCAACAGTAATTTACTAATAAGTGTAATTCGACATTTAGAGACCTTTCACCCTTTCCCGTAAGAGGATGTTACAAGAATACAACGGACGCAAGAACGGACACGCACGCGATGGTGCTCAAGAGAACTAGCACTAAAAGTGCATCAAATCCTCCCATGAATAACCGAAGGAGCGAGAATTAATCGATGAAGGAAAATCTCGCACCACTCACGTCGTTGCACGCGATGACCGGAGAAAAAGACGTATCGCATTGGAAACTTTCTTCGACGTTCGCGACGACGCCTGTCGTGCGACGTCACCCGATAACGGAAATAGAGAAACGTCATTTCGGTTTCCGCGGATTCAGTTTTCTTCGTTGAAAGCGTCGGTAAAAAAAATGTTTTGACGGCGGCACGCGAAGCGCTGAAATTAGACAGCTCATCCATCTAGTTGATTCAGGTAGTCTGCAGGATCTAGCGCGAACTGGATCCTATATTCTGACAGCCCTTTCAGTGCATCTACACTGAGGTGCAAGTGCATCTACACTGAGGTGCAATGTATTAATTGGTTTTGACACCTGCCATGACGCAGCGCTCAAATCACTGAAATTAGGCCGCTCATCCAACTAGTAGATTCAGGTAGTCTGCAGGAGCTAGCCCGAACTGGATCATATATTCGGACAGCCCTTTCAGTGCATCTCGGTGCGTCTACACTGAGGTGCGATGGGTGTATGAATCGGCGATTTTCTTTGCCCATACATCGCACCATGGTGTATCCATCACAATTTATGACCTTGATTGAAAGATACCGGTGCATTAACACTGAGATGCGATGTATAAATCGGCGAATGACTTTGTTCATACATCGCACACACAACGGTGCATCCATAAGTTATAATCTCTGATGAAAGATTGCGAGGTAAGTCAACAAGTAATCTCTATGAAGAATTATCGTCAGCGCTTTCAGGTAAGGATTGGCCGGCACTGGAAGGGTTAAAAGGGGATTATACATACGACACGTTGATAAACACTTAGTCAGTTGTTCAAATGGGAAAACGTTTCATTTTGATTTCGAGTATGAAATTGATATCTGAAGGACGGCGGCGCATGGCACTCGTTCATCAGTTAAAAGCTACCAGACGTGACTAAGAGTCAGCGTAGAACCCGAGTGTTTCACTAGCTTCAATTAGAAATTACAACCAATTCAATCACGTCTATCTGCGTAGAATAAAATCAATGACACTCAAGAGAAATGTTTTTGCTATCAACCCCAAAAGATTAGCTAGTTGAGTTAAAGTACCCAGGGGCTGAGTTACGTAATCTTGGTTGAGAGATTGTCTTTGTTCTATAACCAATCAAACATATGAGGCCACTTTATGTCCTTAGTGGTTTCATAGCCAATCTAACATCTTAAGACTAGTGTAAACTCATTTTGTTCCTCTAACCAATCTAACAACTTATGATCAGTCTAAGCTGATTTTGGCTCTATAACCAATCTAACAACTTATGATCAGTCTAAGCTGATTTTGGTTCTATAGCCAATCTAACAACTTATGATCAGTCTAAGCTGATTTTGGTTCTATAACCAATCTAACAAGTTATGATCAGTCTAAGCTGATTTTGGTTCTATAACCAATCTAACAACTTATGATCAGTCTAAGCTGATTTTGGTTCTATAACCAATCTAACAAGTTATGATCACTCTAAGCTGATTTTGGTTCTATAACCAATCTAACAACTTATGATCAGTCTAAGCTGATTTTGGTTCTATAACCAATCTAACAAGTTATGATCAGTCTAAGCTGATTTTGGTTCTATAACCAATCTAACAACTTATGATCAGTCTAAGCTGATTTTGGTTCCATAGCCAATCTTACAACTTAAGGCCAGTCTAAACTCATTTTTGTTCTATAATCAATTTAACAACTTAAGACCAGTCTAAACTCATTTTGGTTCTATGACCAATCTAACAATTTTAGGACCAGTCTAAACTCATTTTTAGTCAAGGGCGCAACACGTCATAATGAGTTAGGGGTTTATCTTATTACAATATTGCAATATTGATACAACACCGACACGATGATACTCCGCACGCAACACGCCGCACACCGGGGTTCATCGCACAGATTTCACGATCGAACGAACGTCAGGATATGAAACGCATGACCACAACCGCGCGCAAACGACGAGCAGACGTACGGAGTTGACACCGAGTTGCAAAATCTCAATTACTAAAAAGGTTATCGGGGCGAAGTGGCCGCGACTGCGAGCCGCGTTGATGGAGTAAGATTCATGAGTGAAAGGACGTCAGCGTTCTCACATCACATTCTATTACACCAAGGTAAAAAATAATATGCGTAGTATCGTGTTACATCCAAAACAACATAATGGCACCGAGTATAATACATAGAATACGGTTCTAGAGAGGTGTACGGGTTAAATTTGACACCTCTGTCCCGTTCAATTATACCCACACAACTGTGGAACTGGATCCAGAGTCAAATTAAACCCACACAACTGTGGAACTGGATCCAGAGTCAAATCAAACCCACGCAACTATGAAACTGAATCCAGAGTCAAATTAAACCCACACAACTGTGGAACTGGGTCTAGAGTCAAATTAAACCCACACAACTGTGAAACTGAATCCAGAGTTAAATAAAACACACACAACTGTGGAACTGGATCCAGAGTCAAATTCAACCCACACAACTGTGGAACTGGATCCAGAATCAAATTAAACCCACACAACTGTGGAACTGGATTCAGAGTCATTAACTACCAATGAAACGGGTTAGCGCGCTGACAATGAAAAATGCAATATATACATTTCCAATATTCATTTAGACACCAAGAGATAAATGGCTGAGACGGGCAGCGAGACGGCAGCGAGGAGACAGCGAGACAGCAGCGGCCACGGATGAAGTTTCTCTCGCTCCCCGAGAGTCGGTCTATTATTCACCTTTGTACAAAAACATCCAATAAATGCTGAAGCTAAGAAAGTCGGTCGCAACAAGTAACAAGAAAACTGGATTATTGGAAATACAATCAGTCATAGATATAGTTAGCATTGTGTGAAAGGAGAGGGGGGAAATTGGAGGGAGAAGGGAGTAAGAGAGGGGGAGAGATGGGAGGGTGAGGGGAGAGAAGGGAGCTGAAAGAAGGGAAAGATGGAGAGGAGAGGAAGAGACGAGAGAAGGAGAGAAGAAGGAGAGGAGAGGGAGAGATGGGAGAGATGGGAGTGAAGAGAGAGGGAAAGAGAGGGAGAGACAAGAGGGAAGACAGGAGGAGAGGAAGGGGGAGAGAGGGATATAACAGGAGAGGAGAGGGAGGGAGAGGAATGGGAGATAAGGGGAGAGATAAAAGGGGAGAGAGAGAGATGATAGGAAGAAGGGAAGAGAGAGGGAGAGATAATAGGCAGAAGAGAGGGGAGAGATGAAAGGTAAGAGGGAGAGATACACTTTCTTAGTTTCATTTATCGACCCCATTTATACGAAAACACAAATCATCTCTTCGCTCGATTTCCACATTCTCATCGATAAATAAATATCACCCTCGTCTCTCAGATGTGCCGCTGCAGCGGCGACCGCGGTTCAATTCAATCAAATATTTACCGACACTCAGCGGTTAAGGATAAACAAATAAACTAGATTTATGGTAATGTAATCTGAGATCTATCGCTGCGACGACGGTCAGAGGCAGTGATTTACGTTTCTCAATGACAAAACGCGCCCGAACATAAGACGACTAAATATGGCCGCTACTTCGACAATATATGTATCGATACGCGTTGAAAGGCGACGTTCTTGAAATGTATTTATGCACCCGAAGTGCTCCAAGTCAAGTTGAAATAGACAGTAGCACAGTAGCACAAATACAAGTGGGGCCAGTGGCTAGATTGAAAACATGGGTTCACGGTGAACCCTTCCCCTCACAGCTGTGGGGGAGAGTAGTGACCATTAGGTCAAAAGCATGGGTTCTCAGTGAACCATTTCCTTACCGCTGTTGTAAAAAGGCATTGGGTTCTCGGTGAACCTCCTCTTCCCACGGTTGTGGTGGGAAAACAGCGAGTAGAATGGGCACACGGGTTCCTAATGAACCACCTCTCCTCACAGCTCTCTGGTGGGAGAGCAGCGAGTAGAACAGACACATGGGTTCTTATTGAACCCCCTCTCCTCATTATAGCTGTGGTTGGAGTAGAACAGCGAGTAGAACCGACACACGAGTTCTTGAAGAGAACAGTGACTAAAAACAAACACAATACGTTCTCGGTGAACCCGAGTCTCCTCACGGCAGTCACTGAAGAAAAGACACGATTGATTCTTCTCAAAACGAACAGCGACTGAAACCGACACGAAAGGTTCTCAGCGAACCCGAGTCTCCTCACGGCAGTCACTGAAGAACAGACACGATTGGTTCTTCTCAAAGAGAACAGCGACTGAAACCGACACGAAAGGTTCTCAGCGAACCCCCGTCTCCTCGCAGCAGCAGCAGCAGCGCGGTGAAGTACACAGCCCCGCCGAGTTATCAGCGAATGAACACGCTATTACATCTAAAAGAAAAAGACAGCAGCAGACATGGAAACTAGCCTCCGGTAGACTCAGTCATCAGCTGGTAAAACAAACGTCATGGAATTTTTTTGCTGAAAAGTCCAACGAAGCTTATACGGTAACAGCGTCGTGTCTCTCTAACTGTCGTTATTAATGTATTCTTAATCTCTACAATACCAGAACAAAGGCTCGCGAGAGCGGATCGACGACAATTTCAGATGTCTCATTTTTATCCGCATCGGACAAATCTCTCTCAAGAGTTTTACGACCGTTTGAGTAATCGCCGAGTAGCTTCTCGCGAGAGCCCGGGAAATCATATCATTGATCGATCGCGCTGCCAGTCAAAGTCTTTCACTGGTCTCTCATCAATCCAGGGTTCATGTGTTTGAATCCTCGTGGTAGCAGTCAGTCAGTCTTTCACTGGTCTCTCATCAATCCAGGATTCATGTGTTTGAATCCTGGTGGTAGCAGTCAGTCAGTCTTTCACTGGTCTCTCATCAATCCAGGGTTCATGTGTTTGAATCCTGGTGGTAGCAGTCAGTCAGTCTTTCACTGGTCTCTCATCAATCCAGGGTTCATGTGTTTGAATCCTGGTGGTAGCAGTCAGTCAGTCTTTCACTGGTCTCTCATCAATCCAGGGTTCATGTGTTTGAATCCTGGTAGTAGCAGTCAGTCAGTCTTTCACTGGTCTCTCATCAATCCAGGGTTCATGTGTTTGAATCCTGGTGGTAGCAGTCAGTCAGTCTTTCACTGGTCTCTCATCAATCCAGGGTTCATGTGTTTGAATCCTGGTGGTAGCAGTCAGTCAGTCTTTCACTGGTCTCTCATCAATCCAGGGTTAATGTGTTTGAATCCTGGTTGTAGCAGTCAGTCAGTCTTTCACTGGTCTCTTATCAATCCGGGATTCATGTGTTTGAATCCTGGTGGTAGCAGTCAGTCAGTCAGTCTTTCACTGATCTCTCATCAATCCAGGGTCTCGATGATAGCAGTCGGTCTGCTGCTGTTTCACTTTTCCGACACAAACTTCATTATAACCGGTAAACAGTGGATGATTAAACGATGTTAATAACTGTCTCTCAATTAAGTTTCAGGGTCGCTGCCACTGACAACTTAATTATCCACGTCAGCGGCGCTGGGTGCGTTGGGCGTGCGTGTTCATCAATGTTCAATTTGTTGATATTGCTTGATTTTATCAGTTGAATAGGTTGAAACTGGTGCAAAGTCATTTATACGTGATACGACACGTGAGTCAGATACCGTCTTCCCGATTTCGTCGTCTAGTCGTTGGATCGTAAATACAAAAAGCGCTCGGTGAACTACTGTAGCCCTCAGGGGCAAGTGAGGATCCACCAGGTGTCGCTAGTGTGCAGGACATCAACTGCTGCAGTAGAATATTCCACTTGTGGCAAGTGAGGATCCACCAGGTGTCGCTAGTGTGCAGTAGGACATCAACTACTGCGGCAATGGGGTATTCCACTTGTGGCAAGTGAGAATCCACCAGGTGTCGCTAGTGTGCAGTAGGACATCAACTACTGCCGCAATGGGGTATTCTACTTGTGGCAAGTGAGGATCCACCAGGTGTCGCTAGTGTGCAGTAGGACATCAACTACTGCGGCAATGGGGTATTCTACTTGTGGCAAGTGAGGATCCATCAGGTGTCACTAATGTGCAGTAGGACAACAACTATAACTGGTAATAGAGGATTCCACTTGTGGCAAGTGAGGATCCACCAGATAATTCCAAAAATCTTGGACGATGTTGGCCACTTTTACGAAAAATCCGGACCAGCAATTCGAAACCGTTGCCTTTTCGCCCGCAATTGAAAAAGAAAAGATATTCAATAATTTTTGTTTCTCCGATAAACGACAATGGTCTTTCATTTGATCAGATCGCTCGACTCCAATTAAATATCATCTCGCGAACAAACGGAGAGAGATAACAACTGTGCGGTGGTCGCGCGCGCGCTCGTATCTAAATAATGCACGCCGCAGCCCGCCATGCACAGACGCACATAAACTATTGTTCTGAACGAATGAAATACGAGTTCGCCGGGATAGATTACCCATCGCAGTCGACGTGCAAAAAATTTCGCAAGAAAAAATTTTTGGGAAAAAAACTCAATCTGGTCGTCGTCCGCGGAACGAAAAGAAACAGTCCATTCATTTTTGCCTGGGATAGATATTTTGGCGATATTTCGACGATATTTCACTTGGTTTTTCTAACACATATACCTCAAATTGGTCAAAAAGACTAGTAAGATACCTGCATATATATATATATATATATATATATATATATATATATATATAAATATATATATATATATATATATATATATATAAATATATATATTTATATATATATATATATATATATATATTTGTCATTACTTAGGTATTCCAAGTGAAGACTATCAGGGTATATAGTTAAAACATAAATAAACTTCATTTTCGATATATATCGAAAGATCCCTCCCTCCCTCAAACCAAAAACCCATAAAAGAAAATGGTTGAGCCCAAAGCGCGCAGGCGGCAAACATTTGTTTCATCGAAACAGACGAAACATTTTACAAAAAAAGACTTTCTGCTATCTCACGCCGTGCAGCGATGGTCGCCGATTGGTAATTCGGCCCGTCGATGACGTATCGCGGACATGGGTCGGATGAATAACGTCAGGCGGCGCTCGTCTCTGGAAAAACATTCTCATCCATTTCAACTTACGGCGTAAACGTCAAAACTTATACGCAACGCTTAAAAAATCAACAACTAGAGAAGACGAGAGTCTATTGATAGAGAGATATATGATATCTACTTCGCCGGTGTTCTCTTTTGTTTTTTTCACGATAAAGACTACGGATAATTGTCCGTCTGCTTCTAACGATACGGTCACGCGATATCTTCGGTTATCTCGTCGGTTATCTCGTTCGTTCGTTCAGTTTTTTCGCGGCGATAAAGACTTCCGATTAATTGCCGAGTTATCATTCTCTATTCGCGAAACGACGGATTATGAAATATTACGCCGCGGTTGTTTTTCGAATTGATTCTAGTATCCCCTTTGATCGCGATACCCGCGAGCTCGCGGCGACGATCCTTATAATCTAATTTTCATGATGTAGCTACTCAAATGGGTAGCGCGAAAAAGTATCGCCGTCATTTCTGATTAAGAACGATCCCCCCGCCCTACGCTCCCAATTTCCTGATTGTGCCGTCGCTGCTTTCGTGGTTTCGGATTTCAAATAGCCGCGGTACACGCGTCCATGAAATATTGATTTTTCATCCGTTGTTGCCGGTCTTTTAGAAGCCCTCGGATTGCGCAAACTAGATAACTTTTTTGAGTTTGCATCGGCTGCGATTAATGCCAACATTTCGACCGGCCATATTTACCGATGAATCTTGGAATCGGGATTTTCCACTAACGGACGATTTTTCTTAAATCTAGTTGTTGACTGGTTGTTGCCAATTTAGATTATGTAAACTTTAGGACCCAGTTCCACAGTTCCGAGTTAAGATACGACTCTGGGTTGACTCATTGAAAATGAACTAATTTTAACCCAGAATTAACTGTAACTCACGACTGTGGAACTGGATCCAGGACCCAGTTCCACAGTCGTGAGTTAGGATTTGACTCAGAGTTAAAACATCGAAAATGAACTAATTTTAACTCAGAGTTAAACTCTAACTCAGAACTGTGGAACTGGGTCCAGGATCGGGTTCCACAGTTGTGGGTTAGAGTTAACTCTAAGAGTTAAGATTAGTTCATTTTCGATGTTTTAACTCGGGATCAAATTTTAACTTACAACTGTGGAACAGGGTCCTGCTATCTTAAGCACCACTTCAGACCTGTTTCTGTAAAATTAAATCTTAGTTTTACATCATTTGCGACTCGACTTTGCGACTGTTCGTTCTTTTATGGATCTTCAATTATCCGAACTCTCTACCGAGGATTCTCTCTAATAACGCCTATAAAACCCGGTGTCGCATCTCACCGGACCAGTGATGTTTACAAATAAACTGGTCCGTTCCGGGTACAGGATAAATCGGGACGGACTAACAATCGAACGCCACTAAAATATCCAGGGTAGTTGCTCTGATCTAAGGCCGACTATAAACTCATTTAGTAAATCATGATTTATTCAAGGACACAAAAATACGTGAGGTTCGCGAATGCGCGGGATGAGGTATCGATTCCTCCATTGTCCTCGCCGCGTGTTTCGGCTTAATGCGGATACTCGCGGGAAATATAGAAATTTGTCATAATTCGAGCGATGCTTATCACAAACACCTTCGGAAATAAAGCGCGAATATCTCGGGTTTCTATAAACAGCGGAATGAGATTAACAAAGACACAGAGCTGTCGACCATCCCTGATTGTCAGCAACAGTCTCTGAAAATACTTTACTGTCCCTCCTGACTCACACAGATCTGTCAACCATCCCTGATTATCAGCAACAGTCTCTGAAAATAGTTTACTGTCCCCCCTGACGCACACAGAGCTGTCAACCATCCCTGATTATCAGCAACAGTCTCTGAAAATAGTTTACTGTCCCCCCTGACGCACGCAGAGCTGTCAACCATCCCTGATTGTCAGCAACAGTCTCTGAAAATAGTTTACTGTCCCCCCTGACGCACACAGAGCTGTCAACCATCCCTGATTGTCAGCAACAGTCTCTGAAAATAGTTTACTGTCCCCCCTGACGCACACAGATCTGTCAACCATTTTTCATTGTCAGCAACAGTCTCTGAAAATAGTTTACTGTCCCCCCTGACGTACACAGAGCTGTCAACCATCCCTGATTGTCAGCAACAGTCTCTGAAAATAGTTTACTGTCCCCCCTTGACGCACACAGATCTGTCAACCATTTTTCATTGTCAGCGACGATCCTTTCAAAGTTAATAGTAATCATTAGACTAATGATCAGTTAGAATTTATCGACGCACGTTTTAAAACGCGATGATAAAACTGCGAAGCGCAACGAAGCGCGAACGTATACAATACGGGAACGAGATTCAGAAATCGGAATATCGCGTTTCGATGAATTAAAAAGATTCTCGCGTGCCGCGCGCGTCATTAATATGATAAATAACAGTCAGTAGAGTTAATAGAGCAATGAACTGATGATGCTGCTGCATCTCACGCACGCACACACGCGAGCGAGCGAGCGCGGTGTTTGTTTAATCAGCATGGATACGTTTCGAAAAATCAACACAAAACACTAAGTATCTGGGGCCCGTTGCACAGTCGTGACTTAAGTCCAAAAGTGGTCTAAAATCTTTAAAATAGTCTTAAATTGTTAGATTGGTTGTGGAACGAAGTTGGTCTTAGACTGGTCTTAAGTCTAAGCCGTAACTATGCAACCGGCCCCTGAGTTTGATTTGAATCAATGTTTAAACCTGGGGGGGTCACAAACCCTCTGAGTTTTCCATATGATTACACAACTGCACTATCCCCCCTCCCCCGCCTCCCAGTGAATCAGGGATATTCCTAGATGTTACAGTTCATTCACATTTCATTTCTAGGTTTGAAATGTAAAAGTTCATTCATTTTTCATTGAATCACAAACCGATAAACCACAAACAAAGTCTAAAGCATTAAGCGAATTCCCTGACTTTTTCAGTTTTTCGGTAAAATTTGTCAAGTCCCCTGATTTTTCCTCGTGATTTGATAAAATTACCCCTAGGGAGAAATTTCTAGGTTTGAAATTGACAATACTAACGACGACCTTCTCATTCTGAATGGTGATTCATTAAAATTATGATTAGTTAGTAACGATGACCTTCTCATTCTGAATGGTGATTCATTAAAATAATGATTAGTTAGTAACGACGACCTTCTCATTCTGAATAGTGATTCAGTAAAATTATGATTAGTTAGTAACGACGACCCTCTCATTCTGAATGGTGATTCAGTAAAATTATGATTAGTTAGTAACGACGACCTTCTCATTCTGAATAGTGATTCAGTAAAATTATGATTAGTTAGTAACGACGACCTTCTCATTCTGAATGGCGATTCAGTAAAATTATGATTAGTTAGTAACGACGACCTTCTCATTCTGAATGGTGATTCAGTAAAATTATGATTAGTTAGTAACGACGACCTTCTCATTCTGAATGGTGATTCAGTAAAATTATGATTAGTTAGTAAGACGACCTTCTCATTCTGAATGGTGATTCAGTAAAATTATGATTAGTTAGTAATGACGACCTTCTCATTCATGATGACTCCAACGATTCAGTAAAATTATGATTAGATAAGAATGAAGACCTTCTCGTTATCAATATATCTTCAACGACAATTCAGTAAAATTATGATGTGTCACACAACGATGTGACGATGGTTTTTTTAAGCTCAATCGATCGTTTCCAGCCATATTGAGACGATTTCGAAACTGGAAAAGAAAGTTATTAGATATTGCTACCCGCGGGGGATGGGGGGGGTTGAAGGGGGGGGACAAGGGATGGTAAGAGCTCCAGGGTATGTAATACTGCACCGATGATATTACTTTCCACACAGGTGTCCACACAAACAAACACAACGTGACAATTTCCCATTTCGTAAAAAAATGAATATGATGAACGCGTTATTGTTGCGAGGATTTCCATCAAAGATTAGACTTAAATCGAGACACGGAACAAAATGGTCGACATGCGCAGCAGTCAAGGGTAAAATTGAAGGATAATATCTTTGGTCCATAGAAAATAATATTGTTACTAAGGTTTTGGATTTGTGATAAGATTTTGTTATTTTGTTTACGTATATAAATTAAGGCAACAGAAACTCGTACTGCCTCAGACGCAACAGATCGAACTTATTAAGACCAGGGGCCAGTTGCAGTCGTGACTTAAGTCCAAAAGTGGTCTTAAATCTTAAGACTGGTCTTAAGTTGTTAGATTGGCTATAGAACTAAGTTGGCCTTAGACTGGTCTTAAGTCTAAGTCATGACTATGGAACTGGCCCCAGGGGCTGGTTCCTTAGATGAGACTTAAGTCCAAAAATGTTCTTAGATTTTAAGACCGGTCTTAAGTTGTTAGATTGGCAATAGAACTACGATGGTCTTAAATTGGTCTTAAGTCTAAGCCATGACTATGGAACTGGGCCGTGGGCAGCCAATGTTTTAGTCCAAAATCATAAGAATGATCCGAAGTTGTTAAATTGATTTTGGAACAAAAATGAACTTACAATGGTCTAAGTTGTTAGATTGGTTAAAGAACCAAAATGAGTTTAGACTGGTTTTAAGTTGTTAGATCGGTTATAGAACTAAAATGAGTTTAGGCTGTTAGAGTCTTAAGTTGTTAGATTGGTAACAAAATGAGCTTAGACTGGTCTCAAGTTGTTAGATTGGGTTATAAAACCAAAATAGCTGAAGACCGGTCTTAAGTTTTTGATATTAGTTATAGAACCCGAGATAGAATGATCATAACTCAAGACGTCGTTCAGACTGCGACCAGCCCCCGCCTCTTTTTTAGACGATTCGAACGCGTCTTCAAATGGGAAAAATTACGCGTCTCGACTTGCATCAACCGGACTCCGATCGGGATCGTTTTGTTTTTTTTCCCATATTTCTCGGTATAAAAAGCCGGTTACGCACCTTGATAATGTCAGATGTGCGCCGCGTCGGCAGACGACATTACCGCCGAACGCGTCATTTTTCCTACCCCCTCCCGGAAACCGGAAGAAAGTTCAACGGTAATTCATCCGTAATGAACGTCATTTAGATTCTACGCGCGGCACGACGGCAAACAGTCGAACCGGACGTTTAAATAGATTCCTAAATACGCGGTATTTCCGCGACGACGCGAGCTTAGTAAAAAATGATATACACGAAACTAATTCGAGCGAGCGTAAACATGAAGTCGTTACGACAGTCGGACTGCCACGTCGGATCCCATCCTTCCCCGGCAGGGATTCGAACCCGACGGCGTCGAGATTGCCTCGGATCCCATCCTTTCCCGGCAGGGATTCGAACCCGACGGCGTCGAGATTGCCTCGGATCCCATCCTTTCCCGGCAGGGATTCGAACCCGACGGCGTCGAGATTGCCTCGGTAAGAAATCCTGCCACGCACAGGTTCCCTGGATAACTCTACCACTAATGTCTGATGAAGTGTTTCATACTATGGGTGGGTTCTACTACTACTAGTCGTAGACCAGTCCTCAAAATGAAATCATTCATTCAACTGTGCACACCTAGCCCAGTTCCCTGGATAACTCTACCACTAATAGTTTCATACTATGGGTGGGTGTTACTACTACTACTAGTAGGAAGTACAGAGTGATTAGTGATCATCAGCTAATTAAATACAAACGTGTTGATTATCTCAGTTTGTAAGAAGAAACATGTTTAAGTTGCTGTAACTGGAAGCGCTGAGCAGGTGTTTATATGTCGGGTTAGATCTAGTTCAGTCGACTGTAAATAGCAGTTTTATCAGTGATAAACACGTTGCCATCCAACGCAACCGAAGAATAGATTCTCACGCTTTATCAAGTATTATATAAACGATTATTTCCAGTGGTCGAACTCCTCCCGTATTCTCAGACTCTGAGGCGCTTTCAGTAAGGATTGCGTGCTACTGTTATTTCAATGACCGACACCTTTCCTTTCAAGGACTAATGCCCTCTCTTTCGAGGACTTGCGCCTTTTCTTTCGAGGATTGTCATCTTTTCTTTCAAGAACCGATACCCTCTCTTTCGAGGACTTATACCTTTTCATGTGGACGGAGGAAACCTTGAATTTCAACGAGAAAACCCGACACATTTCGTTTGTCGTTATCAAAATCGAACCGTAAGTTAATGACGCTGAAAGAAACTGTTGCCGTTGCCGCGATTGAATTTCAATTCTTTCTCCCGTCATCCGAAATCAATTCGGCGTCTGCGCGCGTGGCCGTCTGCTCAACTTCCCTTCGTCGTCCGTTTGATTGCAAATGGAAAAATTCGCCTTTGATCGCGACGACATGTCGATATATATATATATATATATATATATATATATATATATATATATATATATATATATATATATATATATATATATATATATATATATATATATATATATATATATATATATATATATATGTGTGTGTGTGTGTGAACTGATATACTTCAATCAAACAGAGATTAGCGAAGCGTGGCGCTTTGTAACGAAATTATCATCGGTTCCGAGACGATCCGTCTGCCCCCGTCGTCGATAACACGTCTCTCCGTTTCTCGGCGTCGTCGCTGGAATAAAAAAAACGTCGCACGCCGTGATTTCATTTCCCGTTTTCCCCCCTCTCTCTCTCGCGCAACCGAGACAACAGTTCATAACCTAATCACCGCATTGATTAGACGCGTGTTAAAGAAATTCTCGGCGGCGACGGCGCGAAAAAAAAGACTCGTCGTCTGCGGCGATCTGATTAGAAGATTAACGACTTAATGCGGTTATTTTTTGTCTGAGGCCGTGATGTTTACATTAGCCGTAAACACGGCAAGGCAAGCAGGCGGTTTAAAGCCGTGTATGACATCATCACTTTGTGTGCTTTTATCGACCAATATCGTACAGCTTAAGTTTAAAACTGTTTAAAACATGGTTCCCGCAGTTATATGAATTCAAAATTCCCAATTTTTTTCCAAGTATTTCATGGGTGATTTTTCAATTTTCCCAAATGCAAATGAACAGATATCGTCATGCTACAGTCAACATTTTAGCGGTGACTGGTTGATAAAGGTAATTTACAAGAGAAATCGCCGAGAAAAGTTGCCCTAGGCAAATGCAATATGCGAAATGTAATGAATTTCCCAAATATTTCCCTGCTTTTCAATTTTCCAAACCGGGAATTATTACTTCAAAATTCCCGAGTTTTTCCCAATTTCCCTGTTCTGTGCAAACCATGTTTAAAAGCTGTGTATGACATCATCGCTTTGTGCGCTTTATCGACCAATATCATGCAACTTAAGTAACTGTTTAAAAAGCTGCGAATGACATCATCGATTTGTGTGCTTTATTGACCGATATCATACAGCTTAAGTAGCAGCAGCTGTGACATCATCACCTTGAGTGTAGGGTACCAACCAATCATATGTAGTTTGAGTTCACTGTTTGGGATCATTTTTATGCTCAAAATATGCCTCTTTTCGCGAGAAATTGCCAGTGAAAATATTTCGGTACGGGTCATAAATGACTTCAGTAAACATAGAAAGGTGAATGAACAGAGCACCTGACTGTTAACCATTCTCAACACCTGACTGTTAACCATTCTCAACACCTGACCGATGACCAGTCACCACACCTGACTGGTCACCACACGGATAACTAGTCAACCGCACTAACCGGACAAACATCTGAGACCAATCAATGACAATGACCCCGTGGCCTAGTTGGTCAGACTCTAGATTTGCAAGCTGGAGACCCAGGTTCAAGTCCCGGCGTGGCTAGGGCTAGGAGGGTTTTCCACCTACATACGGTTGCTGTGAATTATACCATATTCTTTTCCTTTTAAGTAGCTTTTTCTTTGGAAAAAGTCTCCTTGTAAAGCCTGCCGCCTCTCTGATTCCACTATTCCACTTGCTACAGGCCTACTTGCGAGTTGCTTGGCGAGTTCAAACTAAAAATGAAACCCACAATTTGAAGAAAAACTAAGAGAGTAGTGACGTTTATCCTCGATTCTATGAGCCATTTTCAAAACTAAGAGAGTAGTGACGTTTATCCTCAATTCTATGAGCTGTTTTCAAAAACGTTTAGACTCAATTCTATGAGCCATTTTCAAAACTAAGAGAGTAGTGACGTTTAGACTCAATTCTACGAGACATTTTCAAAAACTAAGACAGTAGTGACGTTTAGACTCAATTCTATGAGCCATTTTCAAAACTAAGAGAGTAGTGACGTTTAGACTCAATTCTATGAGCCATTTTCAAAAACTAAGACAGTAGTGACGTTTAGACTCAATTCTATGAGCCATTTTCAAAACTAAGACAGTAGTGACGTTTAGACTCAATTCTATGAGCCATTTTCAAAAACTAAGATATTAGTGACGTTTAGACTCAATTCTATGAGCCATTTTCAAAACTAAGACAGTAGTGACGTTTAGACTCAATTCTATGAGCCATTTTCAAAAACTAAGACAGTAGTGACGATTAGAGCAATTTTTGAATTGAACCAATCTAATTCGCTCTAAGGTTTCTTCATAATCAAGGGTTTTTCCTCAAAAGAATCCTAGATGGTGCGTTCAGAGAGTCGCGCGAACGACATAGTCGTTTCGCGAGCTCATTGACGGCTGACAACTAACGAACCCGTTGATCCCGGATTATCTTCGCAGATAATCAGTTACGGTTCGCAGTGAACCCTCGGCCGAACGAACGAATGACCGACCCTCGAGATTTTAGCAGCGGACGGGACGAGCTATCGCCGTATCCACATCTGTACTATTCACATACGGAGGGCGGCGCTGGCGATCCACGAGATGACCGCAATACGAAAACGGCTATAAAAACGAACCGCAGATCGATGCGAGGATCGGCGGCTCGTTCAGGAAATCATACGATTGATAAATTGCCGAAGAAACTTCGGGTTCGATAAAAGGATGAACGTCGTCGATAAATCAAGTGTCGTTCCGCGGCGGTGTATCAATCATAAACGTATTCGGATATATAGATATAGATCGAGATAGAGCTCGCCTACAGAAAGTTTCCATATTTCTTTGCGCGAAAAACGAAATCCTCGCGCGATAAAAACGACGGCGGCGTCGTCGGCACCGGCGATCTGTCATTGTTGTTGTTAGAAACGGTGGCGGTCGCGGCCTCGAGATCGTTAAACAACGGAAATCAAGAATGAATCAATCAAATAATGATTTCGACGTTTACCGAGATAAAAATATGAATTTGTTTAACCTTCTCATCTTTCCTCTCTTCTCTCCTCTCTCTTCTTTCCTCTCTTCTCTCCTCTCTCTTCTTTCCTCTGTTCTCACCTCTCTTCTCTACTCTCCCCTTCTATCCCCTCTCATTCTTTCTCTTCTTCCTCCCTTCATCCCTCTCCCTCCCTCCCCCTCTTCTTTCTCTTCTCTTCTCTCCTCTTCCTTCTCTCTTTCCCTCACTCTCCCAACTATCTCTTCCACCCTACCCCCTCTCTCCATCCCGTCCTCTTTCCCTCCCACTCTTAACTATTTCTCCTCTCTCCCTACCTGCCCTCTTTCCCTCCCTCTCCCTCTCCCTGCCCTCTTTCCCTCCCTCTCTCCCCCTACCACCCCTCTGTCCCTCCCCCTCTCCCCTACCACCCCTCTGTCCCTCCCCCTCTCCCCCTACCACCCTCTTTCCCTCTCTCCCTCCCGTCTTCTTTCCCTCTCTTAACTAACCCTCCTCTCTCCCTACCTGCCCTCTTCCCCCCTCTCAACTAATATCTCTTCCTCCCTATCCGCCTACCACCCCTCTGTCCCTCCCTCTCTCTCCCTACCACCCTCTTTCCCTCCCTCCCTCTCTTTAACTATCCCTCCTCTCTTCCCCTCTCAACTATCTCTTCCTCCCTCTCTCCCTACCACCCCTCTCTCCCTCTCCCGCTCTCTCCTCAAACAATCCATCATATACCCATAACAGTCTGAATAATCCACCACTATTCATCAAACGGCGCTTGCGTGTGAAATAAAAATGAAGCCGCCAGAAAAATCGGACATTCGCGTCGACCGAATGCATCCGTAAAAACCGATCGAAAATGGACGTCGCAATAATTCATAGCCCTTTCCGATGGTCGCAATAATTCATAGCGCTTTCCGACGGTCAGCATCTTTCGGAATAATATTTGTTTCAGATATGATAATCCATCGCGCAGGTTGACCACTCTCGAGATGTATCGTGACTCGTCAGATTATACGGTTCCCGAGTAATAATCCCCACCGGCGGAGCGACATGCGTAGTTCATAAAGGTCGATTATTCAGGACGTATATGTAAGCATTTTATCGCGTGTGATCCCGGTAGCGTTTAATAGATCCCCCTCCTACAGTACCCCCCCCCCTCGTACCAGAACGAAGGCATAGCCATTCACCCATTTACAAATCCCTAATTTTCAATGTGACTCCCCCTGAGTGAATTAGAGAAATTTCTAGGTTTAAAATTTTACAATTCATTTTCTATTGAATCGCGTATTTAAAAAGAAACACGTGGTCAATAGCATTATCCGAATTCCACCAAGTTTTCCAGGTTTTCGGTAAAATTTGTCAAATTCCACGAATTTTTTCAGATGAAAACCGACAACGTATAACGAATTAAAAGAATTTCAAGATCGAGAATTCATTTCATGAAAAGATCTGAACAGGATGAGAACAGGATGAGAACAGGAGATGAGAACAGGACGTTTCGATCTCGCGCTCGAGATCATCGCCGGATCGTTTAAGTCAGGTCAGGTCTGGCGACGATCTCTCGCGTGACGTCGTAACACCCCGTTTCAAAGATCTTTTCATAAAGTGAATTCTCGATTTTAAAATTTAACCCTTTCAGTGCGTCTACACCGCAGTGCGGTGTATAAATCAGTGATGGATTTTGCTAGTACACCGCACTGCGGTGTATTGATGTAATTAGTAATTTGTAATTATCTCTATTGAAAAATGGCAGCAAGTGTCAAACATAGTGAAATACTAGTAACTTACGATACACCGCACTGCGGTGTAGACGCACTATAGTGGTATTTCCATTGTTCAACACACTAGGGTGGAATTTTTTAGAATTATCAAATTTTCTCCAGCACTATCGGCTATTAATTAGTCAGCACAGAAAGGGTTAAACGAAGCGGGTTTTCATCTTATAATCCATGCACCACGTTTCAGTGCGGTTATTCTACAATCCATGAGCTTCGTCGATACTTTTCTGATGCCATTAGTTTACGATAAGGATTTTATTTACACTCCAACCATTTCTCTATGGTACACGGAGGGAGACTTATACAAAGTATACAATATTTACAATTAACAGAAAGTATAATAAACGTGTCTTGATAAAATATAACAACAAAGTTATTAACAATATATACATACACTATTTACAACAAACTCATTATTGGAAGGATCGATATACATCTAAGCCATTTTTAATGAATTTTGCAAGGTTAGTTTTCCAGGTCGGTGGCGCCACCGTGAGAGGGGTTTAATTTTGTAGTTCCGCGGTCGTCGTCGTCGGTTAAGCTTGATACTCGCGTTCGACCCGAATATCTACCTACGGCTGAATTCGAAATTAAAACGCGTCGAGATTCCAAACGCGATCCGAGATTCGAGGATGAAATTCGTATGAAATGAAGATCATACGCTCAATATTCACGTTTTATCTATAATGAAAATCAGGTTTTCGCGCCGCGCGTCGCGGAGAATTCGAAATTGATCTCAGTGAGACAATTACTTCATTCTTAATTGCGTAATGTTGTGATAATCGATTAGCACGTATCCACAATCCACCGCAATCAAATTAACACATTCTATATTTTAACGATTTACGACGTTCCTTTTTAGATCACGTGTCAAGACCTTCCTTAGTTCTATAACTAATCTAACAACTTTAAGACCAGTCTAAATTCATTTTGGTTCTATAGCCAATCTAACATCTTAAAACCAGCCTAAACTCATTTTGGTTCTATAACCAATCTTACAACTTATGACTAGTCTAAATTCATGTTGGTTCTATAACCAATCTAACAGCTTTAGACTAATCTAAATTCATTTTGGTTCTATAACCAATCTAACAGCTTAAGACTAATCTAAATTCACTTTGGTTCTATAACCAATCTAACAACTTATGACCATTCTAAACTCATTTTGGTTCTATAACCAATCTAACAACTTAAAGACCAATCTAAATTCATTTTGGTTCTATAACCAATCTAACATCTTAAAACCAGCCTAAACTCATTTTGGTTCTATAACCAATCTAACAACTTAAGACCAGTCTAAACTCATTTTGGTTCTATAACCAATCTAACTAACATCTTAAAACCAGTCTAAACTCATTTTGGTTCTATAACCAATCTAACAACTTAAGACTAATCTAAATTCATTTTGGTTCTGTAAGCCAATTTAACAACTTCAGACCAGTCTAAACTCATTTTGGTTTTACAATCTAACAAGACCCTAACCTAGCCCCATAGTCCAGCACATATATTTTACTATCTCATCAAGACCCAGTTAAGCCTCCTACCCCTGAAAAGCTGGTAGCTTTTTCAACTTTTTGCACTTTGCCGCTTTCATCAAATATCAAACGCAGCGATACAATGACTTTTTGATTTGTCAGTAACTCCCCCTCCCCCTCTCCACTCCCCTCCCCCCTCGAGCGGTAGCATTGAAATCTCAATTAAACACAAAACGTCGAAATTACACTCGACTTTGAAACGTGCGCCATCGATCGATACTCGATACGAGATTTCATTTTCATCACCGCGCTCGCTCGCGCGAAAAACATGAAAGACGATCGGCTAACGCATACAGCCGCGGAGAACGCCGGCGTTACAGAGAACTCATCAGAATACTCCTCCCAACGCTGAACGGTAACCGGCGCGCGCGCGCTGGAGGGTCTAATAAACCGACGCGCTGGCAGAGATCTCGCCTGAACTACCGTCTGCTACGAGTCGAACTCATCGTTCATTCAGTAATCGTTAATTACTTGTAATTACGGCGACTAATCGACGACGTCTAAGCGTGGTCGCCCGGACGATACAGTTTTCTCTCGATATCGTTGTGTCGCCGCGGTATCAGTCGTATCAGTCAGAAATATTTTATTCGTCGCTCAATCCTTCAAATTATAACATCATAATCTATTCATAAGTCAAGAGGCTTCTTTCTTTTTCCCTCGACCCACGACTGAGAACCACTCACGGCAATACAAGATGATTCGAGGTTTCTTCTTTAGCCTCATACTATACTGAGAACCACTCAAGTGAGTTGGAGGCTTCTTTTCCCCTCAACCCACTGAGAACCACTCAGGGCAATGCATGTTTATTCGAGGTTTCTTCTTTAGCCTCATACTACTGAGTAGCACTCAAAGTGAGTTGGAGGCTTCTTTTTCCCCTCAATCAGCTGAGCACCACTCAAGTGAGTAGGAGGCTTCTTTTCCCCCTCAACCCACTGAGAACTACTCAGGGCAATGCATGTTTATTCGAGGTTTCTTCTTTAGCCTCATACTACTGAGTAGCGCTCAAAGTGAGTTGGAGACTTCTTTTCCCCTCAACCAGCTTTTTTCCATTCTCTCTCAAGACACTAATTCATCAATCAGGAGCCGATGTTGGAAATCACGAGCTCCATTAACTGCAGGTCTCAGGTGCACGTCTGTGACTGGAATAACATTGTAACTACTGACTGAATGAACGCAGAGAGGGAGGGAGAGTGAGATGGAGAGGGGGGAGAGAGGGGAACACAGGAGGAGGGAGAGGGAGATGGAGAGAGGAGAGAGAGGGAGATGGAGAGAGAGAGAGAGGGGGAGAGAGGGGAACACAGAGAGAGGGAGAGGGAGATGAAGAGAGGAGAGAGAGATGGAGAGAGGGGGGAGAGAGGGGAACACAGAGAGAGGGAGATGGAGGGAGATGGAGAGAGGAGGGAGAGTGAGAGGGAGGAGAGAGGGGGAGAGAGGGGAACACAGAGAGAGGGAGAGGGAGATGGAGAGAGGAGAGGGAGATGGAGAGAGGGAGATGGAGAGAGGGAGATGGAGAGAGGAGAGGGAGATGGAGAGAGGAGAGGGAGATGGAGAGAGGGAGATGGAGAGAGAGAGGGGGAGAGAGGGAAACGCAGAGAGGAGGGAGAGTGAGAGGGAGAAGGAGAGGGAAGGTCGACGTATGCACGAGTCCCTTCCGAACCGGATATATATATATATATATATATATATATATATATATATATATATATATATATATATATATATATATACCGATATTAGCATAAACATTCATATTGATTCATGTAAGACAGGATATTAAAAATGCATCGGGCTATGTATATATTTATCAGATAAATTTTACGACAAGGCTTCTAACGGCATGATATCTGCTATTAAGATAGTGGTTGAACCCGCGGGAGGGATCTATCACTGTAGATCACTGTAGATCGCTGTGCACAGTACATAATACATTTACAATACTTTCTGTTCATTCGAAGCCATCGTTGATCTCACTGAGATCTCACTGATATCTCACTGACACGACAATACGGTTACTTATTCATGAATTGATGATGTCATAGGGGGATTAATGGAGGCTGGCATTCCTACAATGCAACATATCAAGTCTGATGATGTCATAGGGGGATATATGGAGAACCCTATTCCTGCAGGTGTATATATATATATCAAATCTGATGATGTCATAGGGGGATTTATGGAGAACAATTCCCGCAGGTATATAGATCAAATCTGATGATGTCATAGGGGGATTCATGGAGAAAAATTCCTGCAGGTGTATATAGATCAAATCTGATGATGTCATAGGGGGATATATGGAGAACAATTCTCGCAGGTGTATATAGATCAAATCTAATGATGTCATAGGGGGATTTATGGAGAACAATTCTTGCAGGTGTATATAGATCAAATCTGATGATGTCATAGGGGGATATATGGAGAACAATTCTCGCAGGTGTATATAGATCAAATCTGATGATGTCATAGGGGGATTTATGGAGAACAATTCCTGCAGGTGTATATAGATCAAATCTGATGATGTCATAGGGGGATATATGGAGAACAATTCTCTCAGGTGTGTATATAGATCAAATCTGATGATGTCATAGGGGGATATATGGAGAACAATTCTCGCAGGTGTATATAGATCAAATCTGATGATGTCATAGGGGGATTCATGGAGGCAGCCTGTGACCTGTAAGCGAGAAAATGGGACGGACGCACGGACAATTGGCGCCGAGGCGGCAGCGGCCATCTTGTCTTCGCTACGTACATCATTCGTAAGGACCCGTTATTCACGGAAGTTGCTTTCGTCGTAAATTATCATCCGCATTATCATGTCGCGGGTCATAAAAATAATGAATCGTCGAAACTTATATAAGATAGCGGTTTGTCGCCGTCGTCGCCGTCGCCAGCAGGGATAAACATAGTTTTATTACGAGAATCAATTTCGATGAATTTCCGTTCATATCAATAAAATACGATCGCTCGCTCGCACGCGGCGACGGCGGCAGCGGCCCGGCGGGAGGACGCAAGGGAAAGACTCACAAGATTTTTTATCATCGACTGATTTTATTTTCTAGCTATCGAAACACTAAAGCCAATGTTGCTTATGGGCGAAAACTGGCCTCGCACGATCAGTAGCTTGGACTTGTCGACGTGCCCGCGACTGATCGGGCTAACCTTTAAAAGTTGACCCGGTCGGCTTCTCAAATGAAGATTCTTCGCCAGTGGATTATCATGATAAGTCCGTTGTATTAGTGTCAGTAGCAGCAGTAGCAGCAGCAGCAGCAACATGCTGACAAGGATAATAATTCCTTCAGGTATTGTCATCAGTCGCAAGACACCACCACTACTGCTGCTACTACTGCTGCTGTTGCTGCTGCTGCAGTTTAAAAATTTCCGGTGACAGACAGACACACAGACACACAGACAGACAGACAGACAGACAGACAGACAGACAGACAGACGGACCATTAACGTCAATCGTAAATACATGAATTTATGCTTTTGCACCTGCCGCGCTTGTCTATCAAGGAAAACGTCTCGTAATCCCTTCGGCAGACGGCTGCGCGCCTCGGGCCACCGCAACAACAGCACAGGTCACTGGTCTCATACACTGACTTCATACGCAAGTCAAGGTGGCAGCAGTTTTATGATAAATACAGGACACACTGTGAATTTCACGGGTCGTCTCGATACATCTGTTACTACGCGTCTGTCATTTTAGATCGAGCAGACGAAAAACATCCGGCTCATTTTGTCCACAATTACAAGCGGGACCTGAAAGAACCCTCGATGATCTGAGGTGATCAGCAACACCAGTTTCTACAGCGATGTTTCTTCTCTGACCTGTCTCCATCCTACAAGAGGAATAAGAGCACAGAGCCTATGAGTGACAAACTAACCCAGTTCTTCTCCATCCGCTATAACAATAAAAAGAACCCAGTACTGCACATTGACTTGTAACACAAAAGAACCCAGAAGCTTTTGGGGTGGTCAGCGACAAAAGTAATTTGGTCTTTGGTTCTTCTCCGTCCGCTACACCAGGTAAAAGAACCCAGAACATTTCGAGGTGGTCAGCGATAACCCAGTCGTTGGTTCTTCTCCGTCTCCTATAACAGGGAAAAGAACCCAGAACCTTTCGAAGCGACAAAGTAACCTGGTCGATGGTTCTTCACTACAAGAAGGTATTGTAACCCAGAACCTGTCAGCGACAGAGTAACCATTGGTCATTGGTTCTTCTTTCTCCGCTATAACAGGAAAAATAACCCAGAAATTTTCGAAGCGACAAAGTAACCTGGTCGATGGTTCTTCACTAGAAGAGGGTATAGTAACCCAGAACCTAAACGTACATATATAGAAAGTATTCACGGCTTTTTAAGTCAATATTAAAGACCACTGTAAAAAAATCTTTTTCCGTTCATGAAACTCAGAATGAAGAGGAATCCGCCGGGGAATCTCGGTTCCACGGCGGACAGCGTTTTAAAACTCGCGTCGACGGTTCCGTTGATGATGACTACGGCGTTGACAGTTTTCTTATTAAAACGCGTCGCGGGATTCAGAGATGCGACGACTCATTTCAATTCAATTTGCAATCCTTGTCAGATTTCGGTTAGGTTTCGGCGGTTGGTAAAACAGCGTAGGGAGGAGTGGTGAGAGTAGCGTACGGGGAGGAGTGGAGAGAGTAGAGTACGGGGAGGAGTGGTGAGAGTAGAGTACGGGGAGGAGTGGTGAGAGTAGCGTACGGGGAGGAGTGGTGAGAGTAGCGTACGGGGAGGAGTGGTAAGAGTAGCGTACGGGGAGGAGTGGTGAGAGTAGAGTACGGGGAGGAGTGGTGAGAGTAGCGTACGGGGAGGAGTGGTGAGAGTAGCGTACGGGGAGGAGTGGTGAGAGTAGAGTACGGGGAGGAGTGGAGAGAGTAGCGTACGGGGAGGAGTGGTGAGAGTAGCGTACGGGGAGGAGTGGTGAGAGTAGCGTACGGGGAGGAGTGGTGAGAGTAGCGTACGGGGGAGGAGTGGTGAGAGTAGAGTACGGGGAGGAGTGGTGAGAGTAGTGTACGGGGAGGAGTGGTGAGAGAAGCGTACGGTGATGAGGTTCTTCATGTTGTTATATTCATATCCGAATATTGTCAATTTTAATCTCTAAGAAAAAGAAACTTCTTTAGTTTGACTGTATCTAAATACTGAACTTGTCAACAATCTTTGAAAATACTTGACTGTCCGCCCTGAAGCATTAGAGCTGTCAACTATCCCTGATTGTGAGGAACAGTCTCTGAAAATACTTACCTGTCCCCCCTGATGCACGCAGAGCTGTCAACTATCCCTGATTGTGAGATCCAGTCTCTGAAAATACTCAACTGTCCCCCTGACGCACGCAGAGCTGTCAACCATCCCTGATTGTCAGCAACAGTCTCTGAAAATACTTTACTGTCCCCCCTGATGCACGCCGAGCTGTCAACCATCCCTGATTGTCAGCAACTGTCTCTGAAAATACTTTACTGTTTCCCCTGACGCACGCAGAGCTGTCAACCATCCCTGATTGTCAGCAACAGTCTCCGAAAATACTGAACTGTCCCCCCTGACGCACGCAGAGCTGTCAACCATCCCTGATCATCAGCAACAGTCTATCGTCCAGCTATATATACTGTATTTCAATCAATTTACTGTATTTCAATGTTCGCCGAATGAGAAGAGGTTTTTTATTAGCAATTAATCACGTTTCTGAATAGCTACAGTTTTTCCCCCCCCCCCCGACACCGTGAGAGCCGTATCGCAGCACCTTCGCAATATCTCTAATTGCAACTTTAGAAAATAACTTCTTCAATTTATCGCCGAATGTCGGGTTGCGTAATGGGACGCTATGAGGATTTTTCGTCGATACTGAAGAAGAAATTTTGCCGATGACGAAGCATAACACAACGACGCTTCGGTTTAAGCTGATTAATGCGATAAAAAAAGGCGACCCACGCAAGATAGCGAGCGCTCACTCGCCACAGTCGGCGACACGCGCGCACACGTCGAAACTAATTACGTCTGCGATAATTAACGAGATTTATGTTTCGTTTGATTCATTAAGACGAACGTCGTTTTAAAGGTAATCGGCTTCTACGCCGCCCACCGACCCTCTCGCCTAGTTCTCACCGTATCTCTCTCCCTCTCTCCCTCCCTCCCTCCCTCCCTCTCTCTCTGCGGTTAAAAATGTTACCCTTGAACGGAAATACGTCGTTGGTTTTAAACGCCGTTTGCGATTTTTTTTTCTAAAGCAATCTATCATGATTTTTCATCATTGCGACAGAAGCTACAATTTCTACGAAGCAAGCAGAAGTTTGCCTAATTTCGAAACGCTAAAAGCTATTTTCAAAAACTAAGACAGTATTGATGTTTAAACCCAATTCTATGACCCATTTTTAAAACTAAGAGTGTAGTGACGTTTAGACTCAATTCTATGAGCCATTTTTAAAACTAAGAGATTAGTGACGTTTAGACTCAATTCTATGAGCCATTTTTAAAACAAGAGAGTAGTGACGTTTAGACTCAATTCTATGAGCCATTTTTTTAAAACTAAGAGATTAGTGACGTTTAGACTCAATTCTATGAGCCATTTTTAAAACAAGAGAGTAGTGACGTTTAGACTCAATTCTATTAGACATTTTCTAAGTTTTGAAAATGGCTCGTAGAATTGAGTCTTAACGTCACTACTCTCTTAGTTTTGAAAATGTCTAACAGTTTGTTTGGTGTTCTGCAACAGATCCTGATGTTCCGTTATAAAGCTATATGACTTGCGGTATCGGCTGGGTCTTACCCGAAGTCTCTAAAGCGAAATCAGAATTTTGCTATATCCAGCGGATTACGTGCGACCATTTTGTTTTGCTTACAACTCGAAATAATTTCCCCCGGGCGTGCGCTCGATCGGCCTTTTTTTGGTCTGTGCCGCGGACGCCGTCGTTTAGTTGCCCCGAACCACCGGCGGTCTCGCGCGCGGTCTCAGACACGAAACCTGAATTGCATTTTAAGCCCAGAAACCGTTTTAACGAAATGAAATTGAAAAATGACGATTCTCAACTCGTTTCAGTAATCTCCTCCTCGTCGGGAGTTCGAATGCAATCGGGGAAATTTTATCCAATTTTTCCAAGTCGCGAAATTGGTTTTGACGAAAACTATTTCAAGATATAAAAGATTATTTTCAATGATTGAAGTCAATTCTCGTATAGTGGTCTTGAATTGTTAGATTAGCTATAAAACCAAAAGTGAGCTTAGATTGTTCTTAAGTTGTTAGATTGGCTATAGAACCAAAATGAGCTTAGACTGGTCTTAAGTTGTTAGATTGGTTATAGAACCAAAATGAGCTTAGACTGGTCTTAAGTTGTTAGATTGGTTATAGAACCAAAATGAGTTTAGACTGATCTTAAGTTTCAGATTAGTTATAGAACCAAAATGAGCTTAGACTGGTCTTAAGTTGTTAGATTGGTTATAGAACCAAAATGAGCTTAGACTGGTCTTAAGTTGTTAGATTGGTTATAGAACCAAAATGAGCTTAGACTGGTCTTAAGTTGTTAGATTGGTTATAGAACCAAAATGAGTTTAGACTGATCTTAAGTTTCAGATTAGTTATAGAACCAAAATGAGCTTAGACTGGTCTTAAGTTGTTAGATTGGTTATAGAACCAAAATGAGCTTAGACTGGTCTTAAGTTGTTAGATTGGTTATAGAACCAAAATGAGCTTAGACTGGTCTTAAGTTGTTAGATTGGTTATAGAACCAAAATGAGCTTAGACTGGTCTTAAGTTGTTAGATTGGTTATCGAACCAAAATGAGCTTAGACTGGTCTTAAGTTGTTAGATTGGTTATAGAACCAAAATGAGCTTAGACTGGTCTTTAGTTGATAGATTGGTTATCGAACCAAAATAAGCTTAGACCGGTCTTATATTGTAACGATTGGCTATAGTACCAAATGAGCTAAGACTGGGTCTTAAATTGTTACATTGACTGTAGAACCAGTCTTATAAGTTTCTCCATTGGCTATAGAACTAAGATACGTAGGTAAGTTAGGTGACTTCAAATCTAAGCTTTAACTACACAACTAGCAACAGGGTTTAAAGTCTGGGCCTGTTGCCACAGTCATGGCTTAGACTGAAGTCCAGTCTAAGACCAACTTATTTCTATAGCCAATCTTACAACTTAAAACCTTAAGATTTAAGACACTTATGGACTTAGGTCGTGACTGTGCAACGGGCTCCCGGTCGTAAATCGTAATTCAAGCCTCGCTCGATTTCAGCAGTAGAATTATCATGTGGGGCCTATTTGTCACCCAAGAGATGCCGCCGAAACTGAATCTAATTGCTATCATTCATCTTGAGGGCTAGTGCCGAGGAAACTCATTTACAATTCATCGCTTGACCGCAACAACATCAACGTACACATACTCACATAGTTAAACAAACGCACGCAGACGGACGAACCGGACCAGCGAAAGAGAGAGGAGGGAGGGAGGGAGGGAGGGAGAGAGAGAGAGAGAGAGAGAGAGAGAGAGAGAGAGAGAGAGAGAGGCGGAAAGAGAGAGGGACACAATTGAGTGATTTAGAATTTTACGCGCGCGCATGCGGCCCGCAGTACATCATCACCATTGATGACAGGCAATGCATCATTGGCGGTTTCGTTTCGCGGTTCGTTTCGATATTGCATGTTCTGTTTTCGCCGATTGTCGTTTCCAATCGCGCGAACCATCGGTCAACTGGTCAACCCGGTCAGCCGAACAATCAGGTCATTACCGTCCAACGAGGTAACCTGAACAGTTGGGCTCGATACCCCATTGGTCGAGCTTAATCCCCGCCCAGGGCGGCACCAATTTCCGCCCATTGTCAGACTCAATCCCTCATTGGTCAGACATAATAATGCCCCACTGGTCAGACTCAATGCCCCACTGGTCAGACTCAATGCCCCAGTGGTCAGACTCAATGCCCCACTGGTCAGACTCAATGCCCCAGTGGTCAGACTCAATGCCCCACTGGTCAGACTCAATGCCCCACTGGTCAGACTCAACACTGCACTGGTCAGACTCAATGCCCCACCGGTCAGACTCAATGCCCCACTGGTCAGACTCAATGCCCCACCGGTCAGACTCAATGCCCCACCGGTCAGACTCAATCCCCCACTGGTCAGACTCAATGCCCCACCGGTCAGACTCAATGCCCCACCGGTCAGACTCAATCCCCCACTGGTCAGACTCAATCCCCCACCGGTCAGACTCAATCCCCCACTGGTCAGACTCAATCCCCCACCGGTCAGACTCAATGCCCCACTGGTCAGACTCAATGCCCCACCGGTCAGACTCAATGCCCCACCGGTCAGACTCAATCCCCCACTGGTCAGACTAAATGCCCCACCGGTCAGACTCAATGCCCCACCGGTCAGACTCAATCCCCCACTGGTCAGACTCAATCCCCCACCGGTCAGACTCAATCCCCCACTGGTCAGATTCAATGCCCCACCGGTAAGACTCAACCCCCCCACCGGTCAGACTAGGCTCAAGTCAATAAATCCGACAAGCTAGACTGATAAATAATGCACCGTAATTAAGCTTCGTGGGATGTGCTCCGCGAACGGCAGGCATCAGTCTCCGCTCCCACGAGAGTCGAGCCGTTATTTTTCTAGCGTTGTCGATAAATTCGAACATCTATATTTAACCGATGACCACGTCTCACGGGACTAATTCGTAACGCTAGTTCAAGGTTTCTTTTTTCCCCGGTGACCGAGAAACTAGTCCGCAGAACCAGCCTAGAGAGAGAGAGGGGGAGAGAGAGAGAGAGAGAGAGAGAGAGAGAGAGAGAGAGAGAGAGAGAGAGAGAGAGAGAGAGAGAGAGAGAGAGAGAGAGAGAGAGAGAGAGAGGAGAGAGAGAGAGAGAGAGAGAGAGAAAGAGAGAGAGAGAGAGAGAATGCTGAAATCGAAGACCGAAGCCACTCGCTAGTCATTGCAAATACCCCCAAGATGGAACCGCAAAAAATGGGCATCGACCAGTGCGGGGAATGGGAAAACGAAATGAAATCAGGATAAGTGGAAATTGGAAAAATAAGAAGAAATTGGAAGAATGGGTGGGAGTCGCTTATGAGGCAATCTACTAAAAGTGGCATTAATCCGCGGACAAATGGATATTGAAGTATAGGTCACCGACGAGGACACTTGAAGGGCGAACAAACACTCGGCGTTTCATTGTTATTCATCTTATCACCGAGATTTCATCAGCCAAAGATCCGCGCGGATAATAGGCGCATACCTTTCCCTTCCGCGCGCGCGCATGCCAGCCATTCGTTAATATCGCTATTATGCATCTATCCCTCTCGCGCTAATCTTACCGGCGACCGCGACGCAAAAATACTCATCGCATAAAAGACTCTTATCACCGCTTACCAGTTATTAGCAAAAAAAAAATGACGGGGTTATTACTCGAACGTACCGCGTGCGTTTGTTATTTTAGCTCGAGCAGACGGAAGCATCCGGCTCATTTCGTCGCCGCGATTAACGCTCGAATAGCCCTACCTACCCGCGCTCGTAATAACAACGGCGAAAAACAAAACAAAATATCAAGGTTTTTGACCCCGACGAAACATATTTGATCTTTCAACGACCGTGGGGCAAGAAATGATTTCGACGTCGTTCTCATTGTCGTTTCCCATCGGAGACAGGCTGCGACCTTGCAACACCCCGCCGCCTACAGTCATCGCCGTCGATAATGAGCGGAAAGTTTTCTATTTGAAGAAGGCGGCTTATCGTTGTCAGCTATATTTGACTTCTTCAAATGGGAAACTTTTCGCTCATTATTCGACGTTGATGATGATGATGACTGCAGGGACCGGGGTGCAACAAGGCTACAGTCTGTCTCCCACGCAAAACGCTAAGTCGTTTCTTGCGCTGCGAGCTTTAACCAACTCCGTAGTCATATTCGATCAATCAACTATACATAGTTATAAAGTCATTTGTCTTTCGCTAAACAGCACTAAGTTGCAAGTTTATTCATGCCATAAAAATATGAAGCATATACTGCTTAGTATTGACGGCAATAAATGATGTAGTATTCCGGTATGATAAGCCTATAATATAAATCATGTAATATCAAAGATCAACAAAGATCAATAAAATTCATTTTTGATTTTAATATCGATAATTGAATTGAATTGACCGGTCTAGCCCCGATATATTGATGGCATAGTGCACATGTTTTCAATGATTATCAAAATTTGTCGAAATAAAATAAGAGTTATGAAATATGTTCAATTACAAAACAAATTCCGAATTTCACAATTGTAATCGTTATTTTGAAATGTCAATATTGATGATGTAGTGCACAGGGACTCATACAGAACCCTTTAAATAACGCATACTAGGTATCGGTGTAAACATTATTTCAACAGTTTTTACGCCATCAAAAAATTTAAATCTCTGGTGTTTCACAAGGCGACAGTCAGTCTCCCGCACATAGCACAGTTTTAAAAAATCAATTTGAGGACTAAAAAAACCCAACAATATTGACGATTAGAAAGAAAAGTTCGTTACACCGACATTATGAGTAGAACACTTCTCCTCATCTTCATACTTCAAGATAAATTGAGATTTCAATTCGTCTTCGTGAAGAAATAAACGTTGAAAAATTCGAAATTATGCGAACGACAATAACAGCCGCATAATAGAAAATTCTTACAATTCAAACTTAGTCGGCAAGTTTTCAAGCTCAACCACACTTGAATGTAAACCGCGAAGCTTATTCCAAAAGCGCAGCATCAAATCGACGTAGCAGGAAAAAAGATTCCTAAGATTTCCGCCGCTCGAAAGTTTAAACGATTTGAAAAGTCATCGCGTTTAGTCTTCGCGCGGAGAGGAGTTACTGAATAAAACATGTTCAATCATCGGCTTTCGATATTCGTACCGCCGTTTTGATTTCTTTTCCTACTTAAGAAATAGAATTCGAATTTTCCGCGATTAATTAAAACGCGTTTCTTTGAGACGGATTTGAATGGAAGTTCATTTTTCCAAAAAGCGATAAAACCACGCGTCGAACGCTTTTTAAACGGTCGCACGGTAAACACCGCCGCCGCGGCAAAACGGGTGAAATCGTCTAATGGTTTCGGGTTGAGTTCGGCGCGAGTCGAGTGTCGGCAGACGGATTCTCGTCACTTAATCGGTAAACGACGATCATTGACACAGAAATCGACGCAGTTGAAACACTGCGACACTCGTCGTCATCGTCACTTGCGATATGTCAATATAACCGTGACACTTGTAACGGCAGACACACTGACAGTCTTTTTTCAGCGTAATCATTACCGGTTATTCGCTGTATATCGGTAGATACCTGGATCTGTAGTTGGTTCTACGGTAAAACGAAATGAGTGCAGTCAAACCAACAAAACTGTAAAAACTGGGCCCCGGGTCAAATTAAACCCACACAACTGTGGAACTGGGTTCAGAGTCAAATTAAACCTACACAACTGTGGAACTGGGTTCAGAGTCAAATTAAACCCACGCAACTGTGGAACTGGGTTCAGAGTCAAATTAAACCCACATAACCGTGGAACTGCATCCAGAGACAAATTAAACCCACAGAACTGTGGAACTGGATTCAGTGACAAATTAAACCCACAAAACTGTGGAACTGGATCCAGAGTCAAATTAAACCCACATAACCTTGGAACTGCATCCAGAGACAAATTAAACCCACAGAACTGTGAAACTGGGTTCAGAGTCAAATTAAACCCACGCAACTGTAGAACTGGATCCAGAATCAAATTAAACCCACGCAACCGGATCCAGAGTTAGCGTTTTAACCCGGTAATTTTCCGCTTGGCGTCTGATGTACGTGTGTCACGGCACTAGTCTGCCCTATTCAACAGTAATCACCGGAGCAGACGGACTAGAAATGAAAATTTCTCCTCATCATTCGTAAACATGCGCGCGCTTAACGGTCACCGACGCTTAACTAGGTCTATCGGTTTCAGCTCACAATAAATCGCCCGAAGTGATTTTGACGGGGCTGTTTTCGCTGGGATCGGCCGCGGCTAGCTTATCGATCAACGAAACGAACCGACGGCCAAACACTGCACTGTCACGTCTTATCGTCGATAAGTAATTTGACGGGATAAGCTGTAGGCGGAGCGCTGATCAACGGGTCGGGAAGAGGAGAGACTCGGGGAGAGAATAAAATACCGAGGCACGATAAGTGATTTCCGAAGTACGTAACCAGCTGCAGGGCCGATTGCATAGGCAGGCTTAGAATTAGGCCCGGTCTAACACCAATTTATTTATATAGCATATCTAACAACTCGAAACCATGATCAATCAGCTTTTGATAACTTTCGAGAATTTTTCATCCTATTCTGTCGTCATTTTACCCGAATTCTGCCTTTCTGACAAAATTGTGCCATTTTCGAATGAAATGAACTAATTCGAACTCGCAGTTAACTCGCGACTGCGGAACTAGAAGAAGGTCTTACGGCGGTTTTTTTTAAGACCCCCTCAATCCGTACCTGCCACATCGAGAACAGTAGAACTAGAACGTGATTGCATCGACGTCAGAAGGCCAACCATAAAATACCGAACAGCGCGTTGATCGCGCCGACCGATGTCTTTTTAAATCGCGCCACCGAGCCGATAAACCAACAATAGGCCCGCGTTGTCCGCGACTACGACGTTCCGCGCGGCGGCCAATTACGTGATTTACGTATAAACGACTAATAGTTACTTGTTACGGTTGATCGCGCGGGAAACCGATGTTCATTGTTGCGGAATCGCCGTAGTAACACGGCGGCCGCCGTTTTACGATCGTTTTACGGCCAGGTTCTCACATCGTTCGACAGTTTGTTAATGTTTCCCCAAAGAGTTTCGAAGAAGAAATGAATAATGCCATTGTTAGAATCGGCTACTTGTCGCTTGCCGGCTACACGTGCCTGCAGTGTAGCCATGAAGTTTATAGTTTAGCTATGTTTTCATGTTTCAAAGACTATGAACGTTGAAAATGTCAGTTACAGAATGATTGTTAAGTAATAACCATGGTATGGAGGTCAGCGTTTAGATACCACGGTATAAGGATCAGTGTTGAGATACCACAGTATAGTGTTCAATGGTTAGATACCACAGAATAAGTCAGTGTTTAAAACCACGGTACAGTGTTCAATGTTGAGATTACACGGTACAGTGTTCAATGTTGAGATACCACAGTAAAGTTTAATGTTTATATACCACAGTAAAGTGTTTAATGTTTATATACCACGGTACAGTGTTCAATGGTTAGATACCACAGAATAAGTCAGTGTTTAAAACCACGGTACAGTGTTCAATGTTGAGATAACACGGTACAGTGTTCAATGTTAAGATACCACGGTACAGTGTTCAATGTTGAGATACCACGGTACAGTGTTCAATGTTGAGATACCACGGTACAGTGTTCAATGTTGAGATACCACGGTACAGTGTTCAATGTTGAGATACCACGGTACAGTGTGTAATGTTGAGATACCACAGTAAAGTTTAATGTTTATATACCACAGTAAAGCGTTTAATGTTTATATACCATGGTACAGTGTTCAATGTTAAGATACCACGGTACAGTGTTCAATGTTGAGATACCACGGTACAGTGTTCAATGTTGAGATACCACGGTACAGTGTTCAATGTTGAGATACCACGGTACAGTGTTCAATGTTGAGATAACACGGTACAGTGTTCAATGTTAAGATACCACGGTACAGTGTTCAATGTTGAGATACCACGGTACAGTGTTCAATGTTGAGATACCACGGTACAGTGTTCAATGTTGAGATACCACGGTACAGTGTTCAATGTTGAGATACCACGGTACAGTGTGTAATGTTGAGATACCACAGTAAAGTTTAATGTTTATATACCACAGTAAAGCGTTTAATGTTTATATACCATGGTACAGTGTTCAATGTTGAGATAACACGGTACAGTGTTCAATGTTAAGATACCACAGTAAAGTTTAATGTTGAGATACCACGGTACAGTGTTTAATGTTTATATACCACGGTAAAGTGTTTAACGTTTACATTCCATGGTACAGTGTTCGATGTTGAGATACCATGGTACAGGATTCAGTGTTTATAAACCACGGTACAGGGAATTACACTGTTAAGAGTTAACAGGAGTTTTTTATTTCTAACATCTCTTCCACGTTTTGATGGCTTCGACTCTAATGGAAACCGATGGCTCTTTACGTAACGAAAAAAAAAATCGTTGTCGCGGATAGCGAAAAATAAATGACCTGACGCGCGTCGCGCTTTCGCAGATCCGGCGGCCATTTCCTAACGCCGGTAACGCGGTTCTAAACGACTACTTCAATTCTACTCGTCGAGTCCTGAACGCGGCATTAGCGCACGCCGTCGCGTTCAATATTCATCAACACACACGTTCATTAATACAGTTTATTCGCGAACTAGGAATTGAACGTTACTCATAACTCGTTCGTCAATCGGTTTAAAACCTACTCAAACATTAAACAAAGCTCAATATTCCACAGTACGGGAGTAATTACAAGGTCGTAGTTCAAGGTCACCAAGTGTGGTCGAGACGCGGGTAATTCATTTCAAAATGACTTTGAGAACCAGTCACCAACCACATCTACTGGTCACCAACCACACCTGACTGGTTACCAACCACACCTGACTGGTTACCAACCACACCTGACTAGTTACCAACCACACGGACTGGTTACCAACCACACGGACTGGTTACCAACCACATGGACTGGTTACCAACCACACCTGACTGGTCACTACAGGTCAAATGGTCATCATACTGACCAGTCCAACTTGTAAATGCAATCAATCACCACGTCTCAGTGGCCTTATTGGTTAAACAACTGCTTTACAGGCTGGAGACCCAGGTTCAAATCCCGGACTGGTCAGCTAGGGATGGAGTTGAAAAAAAGAATTCTTTTTTAATGTTACAAAAAAGGGAACAATCAAGAACTACCTTCATCACAAATCCAGCAAATGAACTCATATCTCTCCAGACAATGCAAGTCTCAGACAAGCAGACTACATAATACGAATGTAATTATATCATTTTCTAGCCGGTAGATTATTTGGTTGACTTACCCTGGGGAATAACGATGTCATTTTATTGACAGGAATAATCGCGCGGCTAAGGGACCGGTAATGACCAGTTAATGATGCAAGCAAGGCCGCGTTGTGTCCGACATTGTGTCCGATCAGCTGGAGATATCGCTCGGTACCGTTCGGAGGCTACCCAAGGCGCGGCCGTCGATTATCGGCCAAATATCCAAATTTACAAGGTTTCTAAATGAGGCTGAAATTGAAAACGAATATCAGGCCGGCGGTACTAAAGAAGAAAGATTATCCGACCACATTTCTTAAATTCCGTAGGTCTTCCGTAGCTTTCGACACAAAACTAATATATATTTTTCAACCATAATTTCCATAAATATTCTACGATTTTAAGGACTAACGCGAATGCAGACTTGAATATCCAAATGCAATAACCTTGAGAGCAGTTTAAACATGGTTAATAAACGAACGATGACCACACTCAAACGTGGTGAACGGATAATAAGATAAAATCCCACTATTTACAGATTAAAAGAATTTAAAAACAAGAATTTATTTATTAAATCTAAAATATTTAAAAGACACGACGTTTCGATCTCACCCTAGAGATCATCGTCAGGTGATCTCTAGGGTGAGATCACTTGACTTATTGACTTTTGGACTTAAGTCATCAGTCCGTTTCAGTGCGAACGGAAGCCCGATTGATAAACTCTGGAATTTTCCAGTTTTTCACTCCCTCACACTAGTTTCCACCTATTAACCAATTCCCTGATTTTTACGCCCATTCACGAATCAGTAGTGAGTAAGGACCCCTTGCTCTTGAGTCGAACCCGGCTCTAGTTCCAACGGTTAAAAAGCGACGTATACACGTTTAAATTTACAGACATCAAAATCAACAAATTAATCGACGACATTTCCGACATTTCCGACATTTCGTCGCGAATTTCAAATGAAACGCAAATAAAACGTCAATTGAAAAAACTCGAAGATCTCACTTCAATTTCGCTGAGTAAATAATAATCGCGCATCGTGTATCGACTCGGAGGACCGGAGAGAGAGAAGAGAGGAGAGAGGAAAGGAGAGAGGAGAGAGAGGAGACAGGGATAGAGGAGAGAGGAAATAGAGGATAGGAGAGAGGATGGGAGAGAGAGAGAGGAGAGAGAGGAGAGGGAGAGGAGAGATAGAGAGAGGGAGGAGAGAGGAAATAGAGGAGAGAGAGGATGGGAGAGAGAGAGAGAGAGAGAGAGAGAGGAGAGATAGGGGAGAGATAGAGAGAGGGAGGAGAGAGAGGAGAGGGAGGAGAGAGGAGAGAAAGGGAGAGAGAGGAGAGAGGAGAGGAGAGGGAGGAGAGAGGAGAGAGGGAGGAGAGGGAGGAGAGGGAGGAGAGAGAGAGAGGAGAGAGGATGTGAGAGAGAGGAGAGAGAGGAGAGATAGGGGAGAGATAGAGAGAGGGAGGAGAGAGAGGAGAGGGAGAGGAGAGAGGAGAGAGGAGAGAGGAGAGAGAGGAGAGAGGAGAGAGAGGAGAGGAGAGAAAGGGAGAGAGGAGAGGGAGAGAGGAGAGGGAGAGAGGAGAGAGAGAGGATGAAAGAGAGAGATCGGAGGATCGCGAGGATGGTCGGAGTCGGAGTGAATATTCAGATCAGCGCTCCGTCGGGATATTAAACTCTCCGGTAACGATGACATTCGAATATTGAATCGTTTTCCGAACTGATCGTAAAGTGGCGCGTGAGAACGTTAAACTCTGTACGTTCATAGTCGGCTGGTTGCGGTTAAATACAGTCGACTACATCTGACTCGCTGAGGGACTGCTGTAAATACTTTAAAATATTGGGAACTCTGTAGCGTGTTGAGACTGCTGTAAATATTTCACCGAGTTGAGAATCAGGGAACTCGGTAGCGTTGAGACTGCTGTAAATATTTCACCGAGTTGAGAATCAGGGAACTCGGTAGCGCGTTGAGACTGCCGTAAATATTTCACCGAGTTGAGAATCAGGGAACTCGGTAGCGCGTTGAGACTGCCGTAAATATTTCACCGAGTTGAGAATCAGGGAACTCGGTAGCGTGTTGAGACTGCTGTAAATATTTCACCGAGTTGAGAATCAGGGAACTCGGTAGCGCGTTGAGACTGCTGTAAATATTTCACCGAGTTGAGAATCAGGGAACTCGGTAGCGCGTTGAGACTGCTGTAAATATTTCACCGAGTTGAGAATCAGGGAACTCGGTAGCGCGTTGAGACTGCTGTAAATATTTCACCGAGTTGAGAATCAGGGAACTCGGTAGCGTGTTGAGACTGCTGTAAATATTTCACCGAGTTGAGAATCAGGGAACTCGGTAGCGTGTTGAGACTGCTGTAAATATTTCACCGAGTTGAGAATCAGGGAACTCGGTAGCGTTGAGACTGCTGTAAATATTTCACCGAGTTGAGAATCAGGGAACTCGGTAGCGTTTTGCGACTGCTGTAAATATTCCTCACATAAAGAATCATGTTCACACACGCATGTAATTTTTTGAAAAGAGAGAAGTTCCTTGAACTTTATTGCGAATAAAATTCGAAAAAGGACAAAAGAAAAATCGAAATGGGTCTTAATAAGGGCGAAGGAGCCACCTTTTGTCCTTATTGTCCTGTGTTAGGGCCAACAGAAGCCCGCACTAATTTTCGTGCTTTCAAATTATGTGCCAATTCAAATAATCGGGTCCAACCCGTCCTCAAAGGAGAGCGACTAAAAGTCTTAGTTGATTGGCTAGATTTCTCTCGATTCCTCGACTGATTTCAGAGAACGAGACCATGTTTTACTCGGTTCAACTAAAACTCGCGACTCAAGTTGTCGAGGTAAATCGGCCATCTTTTTCATTCACACACGCACGCACACGATGCATCGCGTCGAAAAACTCGGGCTCGACTGTCAGCGCTGCTTGAAACCTGTATACGAAAAATTCTGTACGTGTGAACCTAGCATCGGGGAACTCGGGTAGCGGCGTCGGGACCGCGCTAAAAAACATTTCACAACAGCGTTGACGAGTTGACAATCGCAAGTGTGTGCACAAATACCTTTCAGTTATCTCCTGGGGCCGGTTCAATAGTCGGAGCTTAGTCCTAACAAGTCTAAGACCAACTTAGTTCTATAGCCCGTCTAACAACTTAAGACCAGTCTTAAGATTTAAGACAACTTGTGGACTCGAGTCACGACTTTCTAAAGGAAATTTCCCTGATTCCCGGGTAAGCGCCCCCTGTTTTACTTACAACTCTGAAATCCAGTCGTTCCTATTGCGCACAAAGCATCGGCTGAAAGCTCTTCGGCGAAATATTTTTCGATTTAATTATCTAAAACAGAAGAACGTCACCCGCGGGGGGGGGGGGGGTTGTTGGCGGGGTGGGGGAAATCGATTTAACGGAAAAACGAGCAGTTGACGGACAATTTAAATTGTTATTATTTCCCGACAGACCGAACGAACGGACGGCAGACGGATGATTAACTCGCCGCGGTCGAAATAATGCAAGCGAATTTTACGATTGTTCGGGGAACGGTTTTTCCGACACCGGCGTAAAGTTCGTTTTCGTATTTCATTCGTCGTCGAGTGAAACGAGATTTGAATACGAATCATCGTTAAGGCGCTGCCTTCGCAACTATTTTGACGTTCATTTTTCTGTCTTTAACCATTTCAGTGCTGACTAATCAATACCCTATAGTGCTGGAGATAATTTGAAAATTTTGAAAAATTCCACCCTAGTGTGTTGAATAACGGAAATAGCGCTATAGTGTGTCTACACCGCAGCGCGGTGTATCGTTAGTTACTAGTATTTCACTTTGTTTGACAGGTGCTGCCTCTTTTCAAGAGAGGTAATTACTTATTACATCAATACACCGCAGTGCGGTGTACTAGCAAAATCTATCACTGATTTATACACCGCACTGAAAGGGTTAACCAACTGCAGTCCCTGATTTTTTACTAGTACAAAATGTAAGTTTTTTTCAAATCTCTCACCTCCTAAAGCTGCGCGGATGGCCTCGATTCCACCCTAGTGTGTTGAATAATGGGATGACATTATAGTGCGTCTACACCAAGGTGCGGCGTAGCGTTAGTTACTGATATATCACTAGGTTTGACAGGTGCTGCCATCTTTCAATAGAGATAAAAACCAATTACTATTTAGATCTATACACCGCAGTGCGGCGGACTAGCAAAATCCATCACCGAATCATACACCGCACTGCAGTGTAGATGCACTGATAGGGTTAATACAATTCAGTATTCCTTTGCAATCACAGCATCGAACACCTGCACAAACTACAAATTTCATTCGATTCCGATCTATAATTCTCCGCGCTAACGATCGCCTGCGCTGGTCCCGATCTGAAATCTCCCTATTTCGTAATCGTCGTCTGTTTTAGTGCCTCCGGGAAAAAAAGTAGCCGATCCGTAAATCATCGTTACATGTCGTCGAATTACCTGAAAAAATTCTTATCGGAGACGATCTCAGCCTCCATAAATCACACCCATGATATCATCGAATTAGCTACCAAATTAATCTAGGAAACATGGCTGCCTCCATAAACCACCCTATGACATCATCAAATTGCCTAGTGAAATACAAATTGTAAGAAAAGATGGTTACAACCGTAAATCGCCCTACGACATCATCAAATTTTCTACTAAAGATTTGAGCTGTAAATTCTTATCTGAAAAGATGGCTACCTCCATAAATCTCCCTGTGACACTACGTAAAAGAATTTAACCATAAACTCATCTCTCAGGAAGGATGTTTACCTTCATAAATGTCTGATATCATTTCTATAGACAACCAGTGCACATTTTTAAGATTTTAAAAAATCCACGATCAAACAAGATGCGTAGTTGACGAAACCCGATCTACGCGTCGAAAGCCTTTTGAAGATTAAGAAGTTAGTATTTTTTTTCGCCCGGCCGTTTAAAATCGCGAAACCCTAGTTTGCGTCTTATCTTGATTACTGAAGCCTTCTCAACACTCGAAGATAAATTTATGTCTGGCTAAATATCATCAGGTATTGTCACCTCATTCTAAGCAGGCGCCGTTTAGAAACAGACGAAAAACTAACCGCATCAATCATTTTCTCACCGAATTCCCGAAGGTCTCGAATGATCCGGAGATTTTTCACGTTTCTCGGCGAGAGGGTAATCTAATTGTCGCATCGATTTTCAATTATCATCAAACATCGTTCGTTAATTAGGGAGATATCGATGACAGACGCTTCAATTCGAACGGACGATATGTAACTGATTAGTGTATAACATGGTGGCGCCACTTTCCACTCATTTACAAATCCTCTGAGTTTTCACTGATTTTTCCACATGATTACACATAATTCCCCGCGTAGATCAGAAAAATTTCCAGGTTTAAAATCTAACAATTCATTCATTCTTTTCAGTGAATCACATGATAAAGAAACATGTGGTCAGTAGCATTATCTAAATTTTCCAGAGTTTTCCAGATTTTTAGTCAGTGGCGCCACCCCATAGCATAAGATAATTGAAACATCGTATATTTCGCGGCGACCTTGATCCGTCCGTCCGTCCGCGCGCGATTGCGATAATCAAAACTTTCAGATGGCGCGGGATTTGGCGCCGAACGGAGAGCGCGAACGACTATCAGTATTCATTGGAAATTGTTGCGCCTGGTGAATATTCGATTGACACGTAATTACCAACTGATCATCGCCCGACGACGCAACCCGATATAGCATTGTCTTCCGTCATCATCGCGACGTCTTCATCTCCGAACATCGCGTCGGCCGGCGAAATTATCCGCGGCTACGATAATTTCGACGAAAAACCTTTCGACGTAAACATCTCAACGTTTCGGACGGTAGAAGTAAATCTTCGGTTACCGTAAAATAGCCATAAACGCAATAAATTTTCATACGAGTAAGAAAACTTAGTTAACTTTTTCAGTGCTGACTAATTAATATCCTATAGTGCTGGAGATAATTTGAAAATTCTAAAAAATTCCACCCTAGTGTGTTGAATAATGGGAATACCACTATAGTGTGTCTACACTGCGGTGCGGTGTATCGGTTATTACTAATATTTCACTATGTTTGACAGGTGCTGCCATTTTTCAAGAGAGATAATTACTAATTACATCAATACACCGCAGTGCGGTGTACTAGCAAAATCCATCACCGATTCATACACCGCACTGCTGTGTAGATGCACTGAAAGGGTTAAAATGAAAGTTTTCGGGAACATTTCCCCTCGTCAGGTATATAGTATGAAAAACACGAGGAGTTTTCAAGGAGTCGTAGCGACCCTGCATAAATCGTCGGCCCATTTTAAACTCGTCGCATAATCGAATCGCGTTCAAGACGAGAGAGACAGAGAAAAGAGTTCGAAAAACGTAGTTCATCGTCGGACGAGAAACGCTCCGATTCATCATCGTTAAACGTCGATAATCTCCCGGCGTTTTATATACACGTTTTACGACGAATTTGACGCGATATTTCATAGCGCGGCCATCAAACGCTACTCAAACCGCGCCGATAAACACGAGGGTCATACTGACAAATCAGTGCACGGATTACGACTGTTTTCACGCGAGTTTAATAATTATTATTAGTTCATTATATCAAAAAAATATAAATTTTTTTATGATATGACACAATTACATGATAATGTATGGCGGGTAAATAATTCAAGTATATAAATGCATTGAATAAATAATAACTCAAGTATATAAATACATTGAATACATAATATATACCAAAGACGATTGAAAGCCTTTCCACATAGATTTATGACATACATGGCATATATCTATGCGGTCACACTGTACATAGTTGGATTACCCATTTAATAGTTGAAGCCGAATATTAAAGGCTTTCCTTAGAAAAGCGGAAAGATTATATAATTTACTACTGCTGGAAATTAGGTGGATGAATTTTAATAATAATAATCGCGTCGTACCGAAATGAAATTCTCAACTAAAAACATCGTATTTAATGAACTGATACGGTATTCGGTGATAATCAATCTATTCATCTGCCAATTCGAGTTCGCTGTTATAAATCAAGCATGCGACCATTTGCTCGATTTGTGTCAAGGTTCACTTTATTTTATGATTTGCAGAGTGTTTTTCAGCACTCAAATATAGTTGACAGCATAAAAGGTCAGTGGAAATGGCTAGTTAAGTGTATTCGAGTATTTTCAGAGACTGTTGCTGGATGGATGAGAGCTCTGTGTGCGTCAGGGGGAAACAGTCAAGTATTTTCAGAGACTGTTACTGACAATCAAGGATGATTGACAGCTCAGTGTGCGTCAGGGGGGACAGTCAAGTATTTCCAGAGACAGTTGCTGACAATCAAGGATGGTTGACAGCTCAGTGTGCGTCGGGGGGGACAGTCAAGTATTATCAGAGACTGTTGCTGGATGGTTGACCGCTCTGTGTGAGTCAGAGGGGACAGTAAAGTATTTTCAGAGACTGTTGCTGACAATCAGGGATAGTTGACAGCTCTGCGTGCGTCAGGGGGGACAGTAAAGTATTTTCAGAGACTGTTGCTGACAATCAGGGATGATTGACAGCTCTTCGTGCGTCAGGGGGGACAGTAAACTATTTTCAGATTGTTGCTGACAATCAGGGATGGTTGAAAGCTCTGTGTGCATCACGGGGGACAGTAAACTATTTTCAGAGACTGTTGCTGACAATCAGGGATAGTTGACAGCTCTGTGTGCGTCAGGGGGGACAGTCAAGTATTATCAGAGACTGTTGCTGGATGGTTGACAGCTCTGTGTGAGTCAGGGGGTACAGTTCAGTATTTTCAGAGACTGTTGCTGACATTCAGGGATGGTTGACAGCTCTGTGTGCGTCAGGGGGGACAGTCAAGTATCATCAGAGACTGTTGCTGGATGGTTGACAGCTCTGTGTGAGTCAGGGGGGACAGTTAACTATTTTCAGAGACTGTTGCTGACAATCAGGGATGATTGACAGCTCTTTGTGCGTCAGGGGGGACAGTAAACTATTTTCAGAGGCTGTTGCTGACAATCAGGGATGGTTGACAGCTGTGTGTGTGTGTCATGGGGGACAGTTCAGTATTTTCAGAGGCTGTTGCTGACAATTCTTAAACAACAATATCAACATAGTAATTATCAGTATAAGTTATGTTAACGACAGCTGGCACGGGGGAATAATAAAACATTTCCGAAGAAGACTGTCACCGCTGTCACACAACGGAGACAGCAGTGACAGTGGCGCGCGCGCATTTAAAACATTTTTATTCAAAAAGATCGCACTCAAATGACCGACGACAATTACACTCGAGCCTCATTTCGCGTCTCAAGTCTACAGCACGTAGAACAATCATTTCTAGGAACAAGAGCGAAACGTCTGCCTCTGTCTGGCGATACACGCCACTTTTCGAAGTACTACGCACCAGCGAGCGAAGTGGTAATTGCCTTTTTTCCCCCGACAACCAACGGACACGTATAAGAATACCTTTTTGACGTCGGTATTCGCTAATGACCGCGGTCAATGCAAGCATACCGGGAAACCAGCGTTATACCTCGATCTTTTCAATAATCTATTGACCCTTGCAACCTGCACCCCCCCCCCCCACTGCTGCACCCCCCCTGAAAAGAATTCCTAGTTATATGAATAAGTCATAAGCCATATGTATGGTAGTAGAGACTTGAAGATCTAGTTCCACAGTTGTGTGGTTTTAATTTGACTTTGACTGTGAACTCAGTTCCACAGTTCCATGGGTTTAATTTGACTCTGGATCCAGTTCCACAGTTGTGTGGTTTTAATTTGACTCTGAACTCAGTTCCACAGTTCCATGGGTTTAATTAGACTCTGAACTCAGTTCCACAGTTGTGTGGGTTTAATTTGACTCTAGACCCAGTTCCACAGTTGTGTGGGGTTTAATTTGACTGTGAATCCAGTTCAGCGGTTTTGTGGGTTTGATTTGACTCTGAGGCCAGTTTCACAGTTGTGTAGGTTTAATTTGACTCTGAACCCAGTTTCATCGACCATAAGTGAGTTTATGTAGAGAGAATCCCACAATAATAACGAAAAGTCCAAAAATGTAACTGAAGCTATAGTGTAGTTTATTCAACATTTCAACTATATCCTACTAGTCATCTTCAGGAATACTGCATTCCTTGAACTAGTAGTTTATTCAAACATTTCAACTATATCCTACTAGTCATCTTCAGGAATACTGCATTCCTTGAACTAGTAGTTTATCAACATTTCAACTATATCCTAATAGTCATCTTCAGGAATACTGTATTCCTTGAACTAGTAGTTTATCAACATTTCAACTATATCCTTCTAGTCATCTTCAGGAATACTGCATTCCTTGAACTAGTAGTTTATCAACATTTCAACTATATCCTAATAGTCATCTTCAGGAATACTGTATTCCTTGAACTAGTAGTTTATCAACATTTCAACTATATCCTTCTAGTCATCTTCAGGAATACTGCATTCCTTGAACTAGTAGTTTATCAACATTTCAACTATATCCTAATAGTCATCTTCAGGAATACTGTATTCCTTGAACTAGTAGTTTATCAACATTTCAACTATATCCTTCTAGTCATCTTCAGGAATACTGCATTCCTTGAACTAGTAGTTTATCAACATTTCAACTATATCCTTCTAGTCATCTTCAGGAATACTGCATTCCTTGAACTAGTAGTTTATCAACATTTCAACTATATCCTAATAGTCATCTTCAGGAATACTGCATTCCTTGAACTAGTAGTTTATTCAACATTTCAACTATATCCTACTAGTCATCTTCGGGAATAATGAATTACAACAGTAACATAACAGCTTCAGATACATTTTCGCACTGTTTTTCGTTATTGCGGGGTTCCCTCTACATCGCTTCAACACGGATATAGTGTTTTATCAATCGTGACAATACTGAAACTTCTGCTTGACATTTCCAAACTGACGAGCGAAGTTTTCTTATCCCCAAGACTTTTAATCTCCAAAGTTTTTAGTTAACTAAACTGCTATTTTCTTTTTATTTTACTTCGGACTGGAGCTTTTTTCCAGTCGTGTTCATAGCGAAGCTTCCCTTATTCAGACGAAACGACTTAATCTAATAGATGAAACCGATGGTTTGACTTTGTAGTCGACTATTTTAGGGATTTGGTTCTTTTCATGTTAGCGACGGCGCAGGTTTTCATTTCCTGTCGACACCAACATTCGATTTATCAAAGAACGGCTCTGTAGCGTGGTCAATTCCATCGCGGGCTTTTTACATCGAATTCAAATGTCAGATTTCAAGAATGACGTCTAAATTTTAGAAAGTCGATTAAATTTTTCCATGTACACCAAATTAATACTTTAATTTTCTATACTCCTCAAATTAAAACACGCCCAACTGTGGAACTGGGTTTATAGTCAAATTAAACCCACCTGTGAAACTGGGTTCATAGTCAAATTACACCCACACAACTGTGGAACTGGGTTCATAGTCAAATTAAACCAACCTGTGAAACTGGGTTCATAGTCAAATTACACCCACAAAACTGTGGAACTGGGTTCATAGTCAAATTAAACCTATGTAACTGTGAAACTGGGTTCAGAGTCAAATTAAACCCACACAACTGTGGAACTGGATTCAGAGTCAAATTAAACCCACACAACTGTGGAACTGGATCCAGAGTCAAATTAAACCCACACAACTGTGGAACTGGGTTCAGAGTCAAATCATCCCACGCAACTGTGGAACTGGGTTCAGAATCAAATTAAACCCACACAACTGTGGAACTGGTTCCAGAGTAAAATTAAACCCACACAACTGTGGAACTGGGTTCAGAGTCAAATCATCACACGCAACTGTGGAACTGGGTTCAGAATCAAATTAAACCCACACAACTGTGGAAATGGATCCAGAGTCAAATTTCCTCATTAGATTCAAATCAAGCATTTCATTTTACAACTACAGCGCCGAGAAATAATACCGGTTGCTGCACGGAAATTCATTCGAATTTAATCTCGTTCAATCACGGGTAGAAAGATTTTTACACGAGCAGCGACACTAATCCCTTCATCGAGTCGAAACGTCTTTTATTGCGAATTCGATTTTCCGACAGGTAACAAATCCTACGAGCAAATAAAATGAGATTTAAAACCGACAAAAAGCGATCCGATAAAACAACCATCATTAACCCCCCCCCCCCCATCAACTGCAAACTATCAAACGGCTGAAATCATAAACCGCTGTTACATGAGCGATTTTGGCTTGGCCCACAGGGCGAGACCCTCAATAATATCTTCATATTTCTGTTCAAACTAATCAGTAATTAATGGGGGTAAGACCCTGAGTAACATCTTTCATATTTCTGTTCATATTAATCAGTAATCAACAGTAAGACCCTCAGTAACATCTTTCATATTTCTGTTCAAATTAATCAGTAATCAACAGTAAGACCCTCAGTAACATATTTCATATTTCTGTTCAAATTAATCAATAATCAACAGTAAGACCCTCAGTATCATCTTTCATATTTCTGTTCAAATCAATCAGTAATCAACAGTAAGACCCTCAGTATCATCTTTCATATTTCTGTACCCTACTCGCACCTTGTAATACGCCATCGTAACCTACTCGCACCTTGTAATACGCCATCGTAACCTACTCGCACCTTGTAATACGCCATCGTAACCTACTCACACCTTGTAATGCGCCATCGTCGTCGAGCGGACATCAAATCGTTGTAGCGGGGATAAAAAATAATGCAAAAGCGAACATCGATGGAATCAGAAGGTTTCGAAAGATGAAAAACATTATAAAAATGGACGATTCACCGCTGAAGATGAATCATTTTCGAGCGCGTCTGCTACGAGTCCGCCGCGACGCTTTCATCGCCGATATTTAGCAGAAGTTTTTTGTTTCCATCTCTTTTTTTCCCGCGATAAAAACGGTGCTTATTTCCCCTCGTCTTCCTAATTGCTCGGCGGACCTTTTCAACCCGACTCAATTCATCTTGCAGACGTGATTTACGTCTGTTGATCTGTACGATGTTGAGGGATAAAAAAGTAGATGGAAGTTGATTGTGGAAGGACCGAAGTTCCAAAGTTTTCCTACTGCTGGCAACGCCATCTGGTGGCCTTTAAACAAGTAAGTCCTACTGCTAGCCACGCTACTGATGGCTTTAAATGAGTATGTATGTCCTACTACTAGCTACGCCATCTGGTGACCTTTTAACAAGTATTTCCTAATGCTAGTCACACCATCTGGTGGCTTATGAACAAGTATGTCCTACTGCTAGTCACGCCATCTGGTGGCTTATGAACAAGTATGTCCTACTGCTAGTCACACCATCTGGTGGCTTATGAACAAGTATGTCCTACTGCTAGTCACGCCATCTGGTGGTTTATGAACAAGTTTGTCCTACTGTTATTTATGCCATCTGGTGGCTTTCAAACAGTTATGTCCTACCGCTAGCTACGCCATCTGGTGGCTTTAAAACAAGTATGTCCTACTGCTAGTCACACCATCTGGTGGCTTATGAACAAGTATGTCCTACTGCTAGTCACGCCATCTGGTGGTTTATGAACAAGTTTGTCCTACTGTTATTCACGCCATCTGGTGGCTTTCAAACAGTTATGTCCTACCGCTAGCTACGCCATCTGGTGGCTTTAAAACAAGTATGTCCTACTGTTAGTCACGCCATCTGGTGGTTTTAAAACAAGTATGTCCTACTGCTAGTCACGCCATCTGGTGGCTTATGAACAAGTATGTCCTACTGCTAGTCACGCCATCTGGTGGTTTATGAACAAGTTTGTCCTACTGTTAGTCACGCCATCTGGTGGCTTTCAAACAGTTATGTCCTACTGCTAGCTACGCCATCTGGTGGCTTTAAAACAGTTATGTCCTACTGCTAGCTACGCCATCTGGTGGCTTTAAAACAAGTATGTCCTACTGTTAGTCACGCCATCTGGTGGTTTTAAAACAAGTATGTCCTACTGCTAGTCACGCCATCTGGTGGCTTTAAAACAAGTATTTCCTACCGTTAGGCATGACATCTGATGGCTTTAAATGATTATATATGACCTACTGACACTTCATCTGGTGGTCTTTAAACAAGTATATTCATATCCTACTGCTAGCCACGCCATCTGGTGGCTTATAAACAAGTATAACCTAGAGTAAGCATCAAGCATGCCAATTAGTTGTAAGGGGTCCAGTAAACATACGTAATAAACCATTTTTTTCGAAAAATAAATTGACGCAATCTTCCAGTTTTAACGGTCGCAATTCGTGTAATGATCATCAGAACGTGTGTTCCACGACCGGCCGACCGACCGAGGCGGACAGACCGACCGACCGAGGCAGACAGACAGACACAGTCGTTAAACCGACGAATTTCTATGCGACGTTTACACAATCGCGATAAACACGATGCCAACGTCGTCGCTCAAACAGACCCCGTCACGTACGACGAGACCGATGACGTTTATTAATATTTCGTCGACGCTGGTTTGTTTTTTCCTTTTTTATGACTCCCGACGACCTCCGAGAGTGGCCAGACGTTGTCGCCTTTATCGCCTAATGAAGTCGATGACAAGTGATTTAAATGTCGCCGGGCCGGATCGGGTCGGTTTTTACACGGTGAAGTGGTGCTGAAGTAACGCAGTGTATTAATGTTGTTATAACACTCGAAACGTTTGTTCCTTTATCTGCATGTACATAATACAAGTAAACTAGAGACGCGATCGCGCCGAGCGATTTCGGCCCGAAACAACTTGTTCAGACGGCTGCCTAATATGCCCGACTTAAAACAGACCCGACCAAAAACCGACCGGGCCCGAGCAACAGGTCAAATTATTGCATGTGAATTTTCATACTCGTGTTCATATTTGAGAGAAATAAATTCAATTCAAAATTCGATTCAACTGGTTGCAGAAATGACTCACTTCGCTTTGTATGAGAATCGTTTAGTATCGAGTGAGTGGTTCACGTGTGAACGCGCTCTCTAATTAGGAACAGGTCGGCTCGGGCGCGACCCGTGCCAATTTGACCCGGGGGGGGGGGGGGGGGAAATCATTAAGACCAGTCTAAACTTATTTCGGTTCTATAAAGCTAAACATACATCGACAAAGCGACTGGCGACAACTAGTCGCTAGCGAGCGAGAACCCGGCGAAAATCTGAGGCGAATTTATCGCGTCAAATCAAATTTGATTTAAAGCAAAATCGTTTTTATCTTGTCAAAATTAAATTTGATTTGGTCTAATTTTGAATTTAACACGGTATCAAATTCAAATCGATTTGTCAAATCATCAAATCACCCCCGGAGGTAATTTGATGATACGATTTGAAGATGGTAGACTCACAAATCTTTCTTCGAAAAACTGATATAAATGTCAAAACTGAAAGAGAAACCTGAAACCTATTCATAGGAAATGGTTTTCTAAAAGGTGGGATGGTATTCTCTTGTCAGCCGTTTGCAACAAGGCATAAAATTCACCACATTGTGCAAATCTCATTTGATTAGATTACACGTGACTAGCAAATTATGATTAGGAAAATCAAATCTGATTTGACAAGATAAATTCGCCTCTAATGAAAACCAGCAACTGCGTGGCTCATGCCTGTCGCTATGTCCATAGCGCACACATCGACAGCAACTGAGATGTGTTGCCTAGCAAATATTCTCAGGGCATCTCGAATCATGTGACATATTACTTTGTTTTAGTCAGTTGCAACCATGTGTTGTTGATTATGGAGCGCTCACACCGACGGATATGACAGCAACTGAGTACAACTAGTTGCTCAAAAGTAGAACATGAGCAACTGGGTGGAACTGGAGATAGATGGACGCTAACCAGTCGTAAGCTAGCTCACATTTACAAATTCGAGCAACTGATTGTATCCAGCCAGTTCCTCTCATGCTCTGAAAACTGCCTGGCAACTAATTGTCTCCAATCGCAATGTCGATGTAGGCTAGGCTTAACCAATCTAACAACTTATGATCAGTCTAAGCTCATTTAGGTTCTATAACCAATCAAACAACTTAAGACCAGTCTAAACTCATTGTGGTTCTATAACCAATCTAACAACTTAAGACCAGTCTAAACTCATTGCGGTTCTATAACCAATCTAACAACTTAAGACCAGTCTAAGCTCATTTAGGTTCTATAACCAATCAAACAACTTAAGACCAGTCTAAACTCATTGTGGTTCTATAACCAATCTAACAACTTAAGACCAGTCTAAACTCATTTTGGTTCTATAACCAATCTAACAACTTAAGACCAGTGTAAACTCATTGTGGTTCTATAACCAATCTAACAACTTAAGACCAGTCTAAACTCATTTTGGTTCTATAACCAATCTAACAACTTAAGACCAGTCTAAACTCATTGTGGTTCTATAACCAATCTAACAACTTAAGACCAGTCTAAACCCATTTTGGTTCTATAACCAATCTAACAACTTAAGACCAGTCTAAACTCATTGTGGTTCTATAACCAATCTAACAACTTAAGACCAGTCTAAGCTCATTTAGGTTCTATAACCAATCAAACAACTTAAGACCAGTCTAAACTCATTGTGGTTCTATAACCAATCTAACAACTTAAGACCAGTCTAAACTCATTTTGGTTCTATAACCAATCTAACAACTTAAGACCAGTGTAAACTCATTGTGGTTCTATAACCAATCTAACAACTTAAGACCAGTCTAAACTCATTTTGGTTCTATAACCAATCTAACAACTTAAGACCAGTCTAAACTCATTGTGGTTCTATAACCAATCTAACAACTGAAGACCTCTTTCCGATTTACCTTACGACCACGCAAAACAAGTCCCGGGATCTGAAATTCGCTATCACAACGAACAGAAGTTGAGTGCATTAAAGTAGCTGAAATGAGAAGTTTACTGCTAAGGCTCGAGTTCATCATCATCTGTTACAAACACGCGATATACATGTATATAACTAATATAACATGTGTGCGTCGTATTCACAGCAGTAGCGACTGACTGATGTCGACTGACGGAGTCAACTGACTGAGAGTCGACTGACTTTCCCACTAGTGCCAGCAACACCAGTCAGTTCTTCTAAATCGAATTCGACGATTTAAGGTTTTGTCGGGCCGCCTGCGTTGTGGATCTATTGCAACTCTTCTCCAAGTAGGAACAAACACAAGGTAAAATGCAAAAACAAATTATCGAACTCGTGCGTGTAAAAAATGTTTCAAAATATTACACGATATTTCGCTCGGCTCGGTGGTTCCGAGTTGAGATATTTTTCGACTCTCAAGTCCGACGTAGATGTCGCGAGGAAACACCGAAACAGGAGACGGAAACATGTTTCCGAGCGTTTCACCGCGTCGTGCGCGTTTACGAGGAAACGTGGATTCGGGAATCAACGTTTGCGTGTGCTGTATTTCCCTGCGTCGTGTCCGTCGGGCTAAAGAGTCGAAAACATCGAAAATAATCAAACTCCGAACTGGGCTCAGGATTTCATAGACATTTTCCCTGTTTTTAGTGAGGTTCAAGACATTTCCTTGTTAAACGGCTATTTCGTTCAAAGGTTTGAATTTTTCTTTCGTTTCAAAGTTCATCGTGAATTGATTATCATGTCAATAAGAGAAAGGTTTTTAAGACCACTTTAAGTTCAGCGAATTCGATTCATCCACTTAAGCAACGCCGATTCTTACATTCAGTTGAAAAATTACTTGAGTTATACATTAAGAGGATAAGCGTTCCGCTATAACCTAAATCAGCGGTTTAACCCTTTCAGCGCGTCTACACCGCAGTGCGGCGTATAAATCAGTGATAGATTTTGCTAGTACACCGCACTGCGGTGTATTGATTTAATTAGTAATTAATAATTATATCTCTTGAAAAATGGCAGCACCTGTCAAACATAGTGAAATATTAGTAACGATACACCGGGCCGCGGTGTAGACGCACTATAGTGCTATTCCTGTTATTCAACACACTAGGGTGGAATTTTTCAGAATTTTCAAATTATCTTCAGCACTATAGGGTATTAATTAGCCAGCACTGAAAGGGTTAAAATCCACCCCTTTTGAGAAGAGAAACGAATTTCTCTCTTGATAACGCACAAAAAAAATGTATCGCCGTCAATTTCGGCGACGTCGAAACAACGCGTGCAAATATTTGACTTCGAAATTACGTCGGTCCGGACCATTTATTCATTAACACGTTCGAACGCCATTTCACGCCTCGCTAAGACACAACGCAAATACCTTCACCGTCGCCCGCATCGCGGCGTAATGCTTTCTACAAACTACGCGTTAAAACGACGACCAGCGCAGCCACTTTCTGCCCATTCATATTCGACATCCCTAATTGTAAAAGTTCGCGCGAAAAATGAGGGTAATTTGACATAGACAATGAACTAGAAATTAGCCGCGATCGCACCGAGCGTTTTTGGCCCGGAACGACCGTTCATACGGGTGCCAAATGGGCCCGAGCCTGTTTGGCCCGACCAAAATCGTCGGACCTGGCCCGAGCCAAATTTTAGCACGGGTCAAATGATTGCGTTTGAATTGCAACTGGTTCCGGAAGTGACTCATTGGCTTTGTTTAAGCATTGTTTGGTATTGAGTGAGTGTGAACGCACCCTCTAATTAGGCGCGGGCCGAATTTGTTTGGCTGGAGCCTGATCCATACCAATTTGGTCTGGGCCCCAATCGTCTCCGTGCGATCGCGGCTATTATCCTGATTTGGGGTTATTTCAATATTTCGACGAGTAAATGAGCTCCTCGATGAAATAGTAAATCATAAAAGGTCGCTTTGAAAGATAACGAAATAGTCAAAATTATCGTTTCATATTCATCATAGTAGTAACGAACGACCGCGACTAATTATTGCGTCGTTAAGCAGGGTGAAAAATAAGCGCCGCGTAAATCGATATATTATTGATGGCTCGGATTGGTCGCGTAATTAATGAAGTTCGTTAGCGGGTCACCGGAATCACAGCGCGGCGGGGTATCTAGATTCGTAGAGACCGAATTCATTATCGCGATGGCGATAGCGTTCTGAAAAATTCACGAGTTTTTGTAAATCGCGCGTGGATCGTTGTGGGTCGCGTCGCGTAAACAATCCATTATTCATTAAACAACAGCCGAGAATTATTCGAGTATGATCTATTCAATGATGTTTCGATTCTCTCTCTCACTTGCGCCCTCGCCTTTTTTGGTTCTGTCGTTCGGCGAAAATCGAAAAAATTAATTTTCGAATGGTTTTGTATTTTCTCATTGTAATCCCAGGGCTCGCATTAATCGTTTCGGTACGCTTTTCGCCGATGAAATATTCAAACGATTTTAAAGCCGCGATCACGTGGGGATGATTTCGCCTCAGTCAAATTAGCCCGCAGAGACCGGAGTCAAATTGGCCCGGATCACACATGCGCCTATTTGGTTATTTGGATTTAGAATCAAAACAAGCCGAGACTGGTTTTACTATGATTAGAACTTAGATGAGTTTAGACTGGTCTTAAGTTGTTAGATTAGTTATAGAACCAAAATAAGCTTAGACTGGTCTTAAATTGTTCGATTGTCTAAAGAACCAAAATGAACTTAGACTGGTCTTAAGTTGTTAGATAAGTTATAGAACCAAATTAGGCTTAGAATAGTCTTAGATTGTTCGATTATCTATAGAACCAAAGTGAAGTGTGGTCTTAAGTTGTCAGATTGGTTAGAGAAGCAAAATGAACTCAGACCGATCTCAAGTTGTTAGATTAGTTGTAGAACCAAAATGAGCTTAGACTGGTCTTAAGTAGTTAAGATTGGTTAATCTATAGCTCAGCTCTACACTGAACTCCTTCAAGTAATGCGATATCGAGATACCCCCAATCAAGATACCCCAAGATTTCTACCCCTTAGTCGAACACCAGTATAAAACCAAGTCTCAGACATTTCTGAAACCAAGATTACCTAAATGTTTTACTTGAGGGCAACTTATTCACCGCGAAAAGAGGTGCTTTCTTGGTGGAAATGGACAGACCTTAAAAACACGAAGTGCCCGGGTACCTGAATAAAAAATCATTTAAGAATGGATTATTTTCATTTTCCAAACAAAAACCACGAAAATTGTATCCAAAATTTCTGGAAAAATGTTGACCCAAAATTGACACTGACTTTCTGAAAGGCACTTCGAAAATTTAAGGGGGTTCGTTCCCTAACCCCGAACCCCTTTCGGCACGGACCCGCCTCGTGTGCCTAGCGGTTTCAGATTCGTGAAACCTGAACTATTTTGCGCATAAAAGTACGCCGCTTTAATATCTATAACGCGCTAATTGAGATGAGGTCACGATCGAGGTCGCGATGTCAACTGAGTTGACGGTGGTGTCGGGATACTAACTGGTTGTCGCGAGTTAGTGAACACATACAGTCAGCTGCATCAATCCCAGCTCGACGTACACGAGACCCCGGTTTATCAAACATGTTTCCGCATTTTAAACTTCGGATTAATTCGATTAATTTCAATCGATTGACTTAGTCCCAGGGGCAACAAGTGCACGCGCGCACTCAGGCACGCTGATATAGCTAATATATCTATAACATCCTGCGGGTTGAATATCATATATTATATCAAATCGATCATTTATACACGTAATACAGAACACCGGGATCAATCGCGTAGTCATCGCTTACATTTAAGATCGGTTTAAGACCGGTCTTAGTCCTATAGTCGATCTAACAACTTAAACCAGTCTAAGCTCATTTTAGTTCTATAACCAATCTAACAACTTAAACCAGTCTAAGCCCAGTTTACTTCTATAGGCAATCTAACAACTTAAGACCAGTCTAAACTCATTTTCGTTCTATAGCCAATCTAACAACTTAAGACCAGTCTAAACTCATTTTGGTTCTATAGCCAATCTAATAACTTAAGACCAGTCTAAACTCATTTTGGTTCTATAGCCAATCTAACAACTTAAGACCAGTCTAAACTCATTTTGGTTCTATAACCGATCTAACAACTTCAGACCAGTCTAAACTCATTTTGGTTCTATAGCCGATCTAACAACTTAAGACCAGTCTAAACTCATTTTAGTTCTATAACCAATCTAACAACTTAAACCAGTCTAAGCCCAGTTTACTTCTATAGGCAATCTAACAACTTAAGACCAGTCTAAACTCATTTTGGTTCTATAGCCAATCTAATAACTTAAGACCAGTCTAAACTCATTTTGGTTCTATAACCATCTAACAACTTAAGACCAATCTAAGCATATCGTGGTTCTATAACTGATCTAAGACCAGTCTAAGCTCATTTTGGTTCTATAGCCAATCAAAAGATTTAAGACCGGTCTCTGTCTTATACCGCGAGTAGTCTGCATCTAGAAATAGCCAGGAATCCATTTTAACTGCCAGTAAACAGCGAAAGTCATTGACGTAAACACAATTATTCGAGTCATTGAATCATGGAGTTATTCAGAGTTTTCCACTCAGGGCAAAACCCGACCACTTTCACTGCGCGCTAACTGAATACTATTCAACTTTTATCAGCGCTTAATTCTCATTGTCACTTGACGTCCGAAAAAAAAACCATGCATCAAAATTTGTCGATTGATTTTTTAAAAAAAATCATTAATAGACTTACGAAAAAAGTAACGTGTTAATCAATGAGTTCTTATTAACAACAATAATGAAACCACGACTTGATTCTGTAATTTACTACCTAATTAACTCGTTTAATTAACAACTAAACGATTGACCTCGTTAGCGGCGAAGCTGCCGGGTTAATCAAACATCAACGCCGATGCTTCGTCGATTTCGAAAAGCGATTAAATGCGGCGCCGACAACGCGCGCGCAACCGGCGCCATCTGCGCACCGTGACCCGATTTCGATCGCGGCTACCATCAATCAAATCACAATCGTATAAAGAAGAATCAAAAATGACTGCGATCGAAAAGTCGATAAAATCTGCGCGATTTTCGATGTTGTTTCTAGGATCGAGGGACACAGATGTCCCTTTCATGAATTGTTACAACGCTGTCAAAAGCATTTGAACACTTTATTTTTAATGTTTTGCGCAAAAAGTGCACGAATCTTTTTGTCTGCGCACGATTTTAGGCTTTAGGCTAGATATCATAGACGATAGTCTTGAGTTTTTAGTCTCTAGTCAAGCAATCTAAGCCTTAGGTTGAAAGATTTCAGTCTTCAATCATGAACTTAAAGACTTCGGTCTTAAGATTTAAGTCTTCAGTCATTTAGTCAGTATCCTAAGATACGTTTTTCAGATTTTTGAGTTACTCATACTGAACATATCTTAGAACCGTGCATCGAATTTGACATTTGAGCGATATGCATTCTGATTGCGACTGTTTTGAAAGCCGGAAATTAAAATGTTAAATCACAAAGTGCACCTGTCAAGATGCACCTGCCTCGTGAGGCGCGATCGATCGCACAACCTTACTTAGTTATTTCAAATCGCGTGTCTAGACGGGCGACCTTGCATCCGTCTGTCGGTCTGACGAAATCACGAATCCGTTGGAAAATATCGAAATCAGTGAAAACGTCGAATATCAATGTTTCTTGGTGAGCGAACATCGTTTCGAAATGTCGCAAAATCTTCGAAATCAACGGAACATCCGGTTGAAGCTACGATTCATCCCTCGTACCCTTTTCAACATCAAGTCGATCATTAAGCACTTCTAGAAAATATATCTGCCTTCATAATTCCCCTATGACATCATCATCAACTTGTCTAATAGTATAAGACACACTAAAAAATCCATTAATCCCCCTATGACATCACTAAGTTTATCGATAGGATCTAGTAAGAGATGTCTGCCTCCATTAATCCCCTATGACATCACTAAGTTTATCGATAGGATCTTCTAAGAGATGTCTGCCTCCATAAATGCCCCTATGACATCACTAAACTTATCGTTAGGTGCATCTAACAGATGTCTGCCTCCATAAATCTCCCAATGACATCACTAAGCTTATCGTTAGGTGCTTCTAAGAGATGTCTGCCTCCATAAATCTCCCAATGACATCACTAAGCTTATCGATAGGTGCTTCTAAGAGATGTCTGCCTCCATAAATCCCCTAATGACATCACTAAGTTTATCAGTATAGGTGCTTCTAACAGATGTCTGCCTCTATAAATCCCCCTTTGACATTACTAAGCTTATCGATAAGTGTTTATGTAGAAAAGATGTCTGCCTCCAGAAATTCCCCAATGACATCACTAAGCTTATCGATAGGTGCTTCTAACAGATGTTTGCCTCTATAAATCCCCTAATGACATCACTAAGCTTATCGATAGGTGCTTCTAAGAGATGTCTGCCTCCATAAATCCCCTAATGACATCACTAAGTTTATCGGTATAGGTGCTTCTAACAGATGTCTGCCTCTATAAATCCCCCTTTGACATTACTAAGCTTATCGATAAGGGTTTATGTAGAAAAGATGTCTGCCTCCAGAAATCCCCCCATGACATCACTAAGCTTATCGATAGGTGCTTCTATGTAGAAAAGATGTCTGCCTCCAGAAATCCCCCCCATGACATCACTAAGTTTATCGATAGGTGCTTCTAAGAGATGTCTGCCTCCATAAATCCCCTAATGACATCACCAAGGCTAAAAAAACCACTTTATTTATGCCTATAGTTACTCTTATTTTCTTTTAGCCCCAGATTTCTGTCGAACATCTCGCGACAGGTGAACGTATAAAAAGAATAAGTGTTTCTTCGATCATTGCATCCGTCGTACGACGACCGTTTCAGTCAACGGCCTGAAACATCGTCTCCGTTTTAATAAACTCGCGATAACATAATTCGCCGTGAAATTCTTACGGCCCCGGAAAAAATATAGACGGGGATTTTACGTCGGTTTTCACCTTTAACGAGTTTAAAAGACTAAACGACATTCTATCTCTCTCTCTGCTGGTTCAATCTCGTAAATTGGATTTTTCTCCCGTGCCGATCTAAGTTGTCGAAAATGAGATTTGTCGACGGCGAAAGTTTTACGACGAGCGAACGATTTCACGCGGTACCGACCTCGCATAAACGGCGGCTAACCGTAGTCGGGGCGCAACCCGAACCGGCGGTACGGTGTCGACGAAATTAGATTTACAAGAACACCTGCACCGACCACCAGCCCCGGTTAACGTCATGAAAGCCTTTCAAAAATCTATAAACGTCACCCGAGACATCGACGAAGCGTCTAATAATCGGTAAGCACTTCCGCAATCACCTAATGACATCGTTGAGTTGACCTACGCGCGGGAGCATGATGAGAAAAGATTTCCTTAAAAAAATGGCTACTTCCATATAAGTCCCCCTATGATATCGAAATGGACTATAACGGCTTCCGGAAAATATGCAGACCGCACTTCAGTAATCTCCCTATGACATCATCAAAGTGATTTATAACGGAAATATGCGAACTTCCATGTATCCCCCTATGACATCATTAAGTGATTTATAACGGAAAATATGCCCACTTCTATGTATCCCCCTATGACATTATCAAAGTGATTCATACCGGAAAATATATCCACTTCCACGTATCCCCCTATGACATCATCAAAGTGATTCATACTGGAAAATATATCCACTTCCATGTATCCCCCTATGACATCATCAAAGTGATTCACACCGGAAAAATATATCCACTTCCACGTATCCCCCTATGACATCATCAAAGTGATTCATACCGGAAAATATATCCACTTCTATGTATCCCCCTATGACATCATCGAAATGATCTAGACACTTTCAGAAAAGATGGCAGCGTTCATAAATCCCCCTATGACATCATCGAACTACTGCAGACGATCGGCTCGCCGCGAGACGTTTAATTAATTGCCGTTCGAGACGATTAATTAGTTTTTGACATTTCGATTAAATTACTCGGCGGTCGTCGTAACGCCGGTTTTTAAATGGATCGGGGTTTTCTTTTCCTATCGCGGACGGGTAGGTGGGTGAGCGCGCCGATTGGCGTTGACGTTTCGCAAAGCGAACGTTAAACGAACGTTAAACGAACGCCTACCGCTCCGTCGTCAAACGCGACAACAGAATCGACGACGAGTTTTGATCGATGGCTTCGCGCGAGACTTTTTTTCTCTCTCCCTCGAAAACCACTCACGACGTTAGAAGTATTTGATCCGAATAATACGAAAACGTCGCGCCGACTTTCATTACGTGTTCATTCGGCGAAAATCGACGCGAAGTTAAGACGAAAACCCACTATGTACAAATTTAAAGATTTTTTTTTTATCGAGAATTAATTTAGTCGAAAAATCTAAAATCTAAAATACACGACGTTTCGATCTCACCCTAGAGATCATCGTCAGGTATGATCTCTCGGGTTGGATCTTTAGATTTTTTGAATGAATAATTCATCGATTTTAAAATTCTTTTAATTTGTGCACAGCGGGTTTTTATCTTATCATCCGTTCACTGCACTTGATTGTGGTTATCGTACTATTGAAGTCGCCTCGATTTTGGATAAATGAGTTCCGGCCAAAGTTACGCTCAAATTCGAAGACCGATGATCTCTAGTGAGAGTTCGAAATGTCGCGTATTATGATTTTTAATCTTGTTAAATCGACTGGATTTGATTCGATTTTAATCTTTTAAATCTCTGTATCTCGTGTTTTTACACGATGAATGCCGGCTCGATTATACGGTGCTGCCCCCTGGTGCCAATACCAATATACTCGTAGGCTGGCAGCGGAGCTGTTACGCGGTCGGCCTTTTCGCGAAATTGACCAATGAGCATGGAGTATGTTCACATTGCCAGCCAATCGGCAACTGTGCCATTCCCGTGCGCCCGAGTGCAAATAACTTATTACAAATTTCTTCAGAATAAGTTATCCGACCAATCACATGTTAGTCCATCCTTAGATGCTTTTAAATTTTTTTTCAAACCAGCTTTCATTTCCGGGACTGTGACATATTATGGGAGACCCTCCTGTTTTTCAAACGGACCTGGCTTGTTGATTTCTTATTGAAAACACTGCTGTTGCTTCACCATTTCAAAATTCATGCATCACATTTTGTAAGCCGAAGAGCATATTTCGTACGGAATTATAGCTATGTTATTATTATCATTATCATGATTAGTATTATTTTAACAACACTAAATGTCACTGATAATTGTTATACATATTTCATCTATATTTCGTATTTCTTTATTGTTTTATGTCTCCATCTTATTACTCATTGTCCTCTGAGACTGTTTGTCTGTGTCAGAATGTGTTAATTGTTGTTTGTCTCACTGTCATGTCACTACTCGTCACCTTTGTTTTTGTATCATTTTCCATGTCTCAACCTGTCTGAATCTGTGTTATATAAATAGCTACGTGTAAAAATAAAGTCAGTTCCAGTTTTGGTATTCCGAACTGATAGTTCGCTCGTTACTCTTTCGCTCTGTTCTGGATTTCCGACGTCGACCATTCTTCGAGAATAGGACAGAATATAGCTTTGCTAAATTATTATATTATTCGAATACGTTCGTATCCAACACAGCTGACAGAACCGGAATAACGAATATGCACTCGTAGCTAGCTGACGCTCCACCTGTTGAACTTATTACGCTCGAAATCGGCTCTTCACAACTGGGGAAGGCTCGCGCATTTCCCCATCTTTCTGAGAATTTCTCGATGTCGTAGGGGGAATTTATGCACGCCGGATAATTGTTTTTTTAAACAGAAACGTTTTTCTTTTTTAACACCCGCGTCATACGGATATATCGACAGTCGTCGATGTAAATTCTGAAATGCGAAATCGTTCTCGAGTGGAGGAACAGCTTGTATAAAATCAATAACGGCAGACGACCGACCGAGTTCGTTTAACGCGAGTATCAATCAGTCGTCATTGATTTAATGCGAGCGAACTCGCGATCGGACGACGCGAGATATCGACGGAAAAAAAAATTGAAAAGAATAAGACTTAAGGAGAATCATTTCAACCGTTGATGAAAAACACTGTCTGCATCGATTGATGCGGTCGCAATCGGACAATGCGAGATATCAAAAAGAAGAAAAAAAAGAATTCTGTCTGAAATACTGTCTCCGCGCTATGGCGATAATCTATAGAGAATACCACAATCAAAACGACGTTAAAAATAATATCAAAAATGTTTCCTTGAGCTAGTGTAGTTTATTCAACATGACTATATTCAAATAGTTCTTCAGGAATATTAGTTCTTGAGCTAGTAGTTTATTCAACGTTTCAACTACAATGTACATCCTAACAGGCGTCTACAGGAATACTGTATTCTCTGAGCTAATGTAGTTTGTTCAACATGACTTTAGTCTAATAGTCATCTTCAGGAATACTGTCCGAAGTTTTTGCCACCCACATAAATAGTTGGCCAAATTTGGCCCGGGCCAAAAACACTCGTGCAATCGCGGCTTATGAAGTAACTACTACGTCGAATAGACTACTAGCTTAATGAAATATTTTCAGACTTAATATCATAAATATTGATATAATAGTAATAACATTACTATGAGGAGAGAATCCCACAATGATAATAAAAAGTATTTTAAAGTAATTAAAAATATTTTCCTTTAGTTTGTTTCATCTCTGATTACTTGAATTATTCTCTGGATTGTATATATATCTCATAATTTCTGTAGTATCTCATTATTCCTGAAGATGACTATTAGGATATAGTCGAAACGTTGAAATAAACTACTATCTCGAAGTTTCATTTTCGGACTTTTTATTATCATTGTGGGATTCTCTCCTCATCGCGTCAACACGGATATAGTGTTCTACCAATCGTGAACATTACTATATTTAAATATCATATTATTATCTAATTCTATTTATGATTTTAGATCATTCTTTTTTTTCCTTATCATCGCCCAGATCATCTATTCATTATATTCATTTCATTCAAACCAGATTCATAATGTACAGATTGTTTGAATGAATTGAATGTTTGTAATCGCGTGCGCGTGTGCGTCCGAGAGCGCCGTGACACCGTACGCCTGCTTCAGTTTGAAAGGAATCATCGAACCGACAAATTAGAAGACTCTGTTCGCCCTGACACGATTATCAAGTTTTCGGTTTTGATTGTCTCGCGGCGTTGCTTTCAATGAGGACTTCAAATGAATCTATTCTGGTGGCATTAGAAGGACAGCAACTATACAAACCACTGGTCAAGGCTTGACAGCCCCCCTTGACATACACAGATAATATCAGAAATAATATCAGTGTTGAGGATTTCGTGTATGATTATGAGAGGCTTAATCAACGGTTGACAATTCGGTTAAGTATTTCTATCGGTAATGTCTAATGCAGAAGTGTTTTTAGAGAGATTCAGGGGTGGTTGACAGCTCTGTGTGTGTCAAGGGGGAGGGGGACAGTAAAGTATTTCCAACACTGTTGCTGACAATCAGGGATGGTTGACAGCTCTTTGTGCGTCAGGGGGGACAGTCAAGTATTTTCAGAGACTGTTCCTAACAATCAGGGATGGTTGACAGCTCTGTGTGAGTCAGGGGGGACAGTAAAGTATTTTCAGAGACAGTTGCTGACAATCAAGGATGGTTAACAGCTCTGTGTGAGTCAGGGGGGACAGTAAAGTATTTTCAGAGACTGTTGCTGACAATCAGGGATGGTTGACAGCTCTTTGTGCGTCAGGGGGGACAGTCAAGTATTTTCAGAGACTGTTCCTAACAATCAGGGATGGTTGACAGCTCTGTGTGAGTCAGGGGGGACAGTAAAGTATTTTCAGAGACAGTTGCTGACAATCAAGGATGGTTAACAGCTCTGTGTGAGTCAGGGGGGACAGTAAAGTATTTTCAGAGACTGTTGCTGACAATCAAGGATGGTTGACAGCTCTGTGTGCGTCAGGGGGGACAGTAAAGTATTTTCAGAGACTGTTGCTGACAATCAGGGATGGTTGACAGCTCTGTGTGCGTCAGGGGGGACAGTAAACTATTTCATCAAACATGCATATCTTATATATATTACATTTTTTCTTTTAGGCCTTAGATGAGGACAATTAAGACGTCTTCTAACGTGTGATTCAACGCGATCGAGTGTCGAAAAACGAAAGGAAATCTGAAAACAGGTACTCCGAGTAAGTCGAAGAGTGGGTACTCGGAATAAATCCAGAGTGGCTACTCCAAATAAATCGAAGAGCGGGTACTCAGAATAAATCGAAGAGCGGGTACTCAGAATAAATCGAAGAGCGGGTACTCGGAATAAATCCAGAGTGGCTACTCCAGGTACTCGATTGTTAACCAGAAACGAAATTAATCGAAACAAGGCGACCGAAAACGACAGAAATACGATCTGCCGACAGAACAACAATAACAGGCGAAGCCTTAAAAATTCGACGAAAAATTAGGCGAAAAAATTGCGCGAAGCCAAAAAAAAGCATCGGTTTGGAATCGATTACGAGCGCGACAAAAAGCCGAAAGTGGTGATAATTTGACGACGGTAAAAATCATCGAAAATTGGAAATAATCGGTTTTTTTTTCAAGATCTCGAGATATGATGTTTGAGATTTTGCACGCAGCGCGCTCTAGTGGCAGCGATCGGGATATACGTAAGACATTCGCGTTACGGAATTCGATAATGGGGAAAACCCGAGTGAGCTTCGAATAGCTTTCGACGATAGCTTAGAAATACACGCTGGAAATTGAGACTCAAACTCAGCTCAGCGCCTGTGATTCAAATAGGAATACGAATGTTTTAACCTGAAAAATTCGCGCAGGTCCGACTGCTACAAAAACAAGAATCCAAGATTTTGGATCGAACCGGAAATGAAAATTTGTGACCTAGTTTCAGTCGGTGACCTAGTTCTTGAAAATAAATAGGTCATTACCGATGTTCTAGATTCAGTCCACAACCTAGTTCTTAAAAACAAATAGGTCAGTACCTCGACCTTCGCAAAAACGACAACATGGCTTCGAGCGACGGCAACTACCGAGTCGACAACCTGACGCGGTTGAATATCTCGACTGGCGCCCCCTACTACACCAACGACGACGACAGCGGTCAGGACAATCTCCTGACCGAGCCGTATTTCGTGATGCGGATTATATTCTCGAGTCTGGCGATCGTCGCCAATCTACTGTCGTTATTCGCGATCGCGAACATCAAGTGCGCGTACACGACACACCTGCGATTGACGATCAGTCTGTGCATGTCGGATCTGTTGTTCAGCATGTTCGTCATCACGTACACGATATTCAGCGTCACGTACGACATCAACCGCGACGTACTGCTCTACACGTGCGTGTCGCAGGCGTTCACGTACGTTTTCTACTTCTCGTTGGTCGTCACGCTGTTGAACATCGTCGCGATGGCGCTCGATCACTACCTGGCGATCATCCGGCCGCTGCACTACCCGATCATGATGACGCGCGCGAAAGCGATCGCCGGAATCGCGATCATCTGGACGTTGACGACCGTTCTCGCGTTCAGCGATTGGATCGCGATCGCCGTTTACCTGCCGGCGAACGCGACGATCACCGACGTCTGCCTACGCACCAACTCCGACCGCTACATGCCTCAGTTCATCATGCTGCCGTTGATGATCGTCACGTTGATCACGATCGTTTTGATCTACACGAAAATCCTCGTCGAAATACGCCGGCACCACCAACGCGCGACGAACAACCCGGACTTGCAGAAAAACCGCAAGGCGCTCGTGACGACGCTGTGCATCATGGGTAGCTATTGCGTGCTGTGGATGCCGTACTTCCTGTTCGACTGCATTTTGACGATACGCCGCGTCGTATCGCGTCACAGTTTCACGCGCGACGAGATCACGCGTCTCGTCACGTGGACGAACTACCTGAACATGCTCGTGTTCCTCAACGCGTTGATGGACCCGATCATCTACGCGATACGCATGGCCGAGGTGCAACGCTCGTACGTGCGCCTGTTGAACCGCGTTCGACGGTGGCTCGGCAAGGAGCCGCTGTACCACCGCGCCGGCGCCGACACCCGCACGGCGGTGAGTATGCTCGAGATGTCGCGTTCGAGTACGATACGAAACTCGACGCGTTACTCCGTCTGCAACAGCAATACGACGCCCGTTAAAAATAGCGCCGAATCTTACCTATAGGGGGAGCTACCACCCGCCTGCCTCATACTACGGTAAACCTCTCCTTATTCGGACTCGGGGGACAAAAACGATCTTCTGACTTCCAGTCAACTCTGACCAATTTTGCCGGTCCAGTATTCGTCCGATTTAGGCGAGGTTTACCGTACAAATATTTTCGATCGGGGACCAACTTCAAACTTACAGGGACAGCAACCCAGTTTTATAAATCGGGACCAGTTACTCAGTCATGCCTCAGATTTAAGACCGGTCTAAGATCATCTTTTAGATATTCATAGTTGACCTTACAACATAAGACTTGTCCTATGATTTGAGTTATGACTGCATGACTGGGCTCTGGTGTTTAATCTAATATGGAATGTTCATTCGAGTTATAGTCAGGCCCCGAGGTCTATAAAACCGGTGCCTGCAAGTAAGACCCAATCATCTCCATTTAAGGGGGTGACCTTAACCCTTTCAGTGCGTCTACACCGCAGTGCGGTGTGTTGATATAATTAGTAATTAGTTTATACCTCTATTGAAGGATGGCAGCACGAGTAAGACATAGTGAAATATTGGTAACTAACGATACACCGCACCGCAGTGTAGACGTGCAATAGTGATATTCCCGTTGCACTAGGATAGAAAATTTTTCAAAATTTTCAAATTATCTCCTGGGGCCAATTGCATAGACACGGCTTGGACTTAAGACCAGTCTAAGACCAACTTAGTTCTATAGCCAATCTAACAACTTAAGACCAGTCTTAAGATTTAAGACCATTTTTGGACTTAAGCCATTACTGTGCAACTGGCCCCAGCCCTATAGGGTATTAATCAGTCAGCACTGAAAGGGTTGAATAGTCACCCGAATCGTACCAGGAATCATGGGACCACTTAAAATCTCAAAGGTTAGCAACTTAGAAATTCTACCTAACCTTACCCATATGGGACCTCTAATTCTTAGGAGGGGAGTGTTACCCGAAAAATCTGAAAATCTATAGGGGGAGCTATCGCATAGCCAAACATCTATCGTTCAGACGAAAATCGGGTCCAAAAATGGGGCGTTCGCAATTCTTAGAAATCACTCTTCAATAAGTTAGCGTGGTCATAGGAGCACCGATGCTACATACGACCGCTCCTACTATCACATCATGTGTTGATAGTTAGCTCGTCAGATATAATCGCCGTTATAGACCTGTCCGTTAAAACATGGCTGCCACTGTAAATCCACCTATGACATCATCAATGTATTGCATTAATAGCCGTGACCCAGCCGTTCAAAAGTTGGTTGGTATCAGTTATAACTGAGCGCTGCGCAGGGCATTATAAAGCCTAGCGCACATCGACACTGCGATTGGAGATAACTAGTTGCAAATCAGTTTTCGGCGCATGAGAGGAACTGGCTGGATACGATCAGTTGCTTGAATGTGTCGATGTGAGCGAGCTTACGATTGGTAAGCGTCGATCTATCTCCAGTTCCAGCCAGTCGCCCATGTTCTACTTTTGAGCAACTGGTTGTACTCAATCGCAGTCATATCCGTCGATGTGCGCGCCATGCAGTTGCTGCAACTGACCGGTTGTAACTAGATTTCGACGTGCGCGGGGTAATCGTTCCGTAGCAACTAGTTGTCTCCAATCGCAGTGTCGATGTGCGCGAGGCTTTACAGTGAAACCTCGTTACAACGAACTTCAGAAGACCAGAAAATCTGTTCGTTATAACCGTTAGTTCATTATAACCAGCGTGAAATTGATGAAATTTTCGTACTTGGGACGAAATTCTATATTTGTTATATGCGATGAATCGTTGTGTCCGAGAAGTTCGTTATAACGAGGTTCCACAGAAGTGGGTGATCTTTCTAACGAGGGACCTGAATGGGACCTTTTCTAAAGAGAGAACTATCGACCAAGAAACTCAGTCGCAAATGGGATTCGAACCCAACATTACAACTACCGATTCCAGATATCCAATGATCAACAAGGGCCTATTACTAAATCATTGCGCAACCGCATTCGATGATGTCATAGGGGGATTTCATGGCGGCCGTCATCATCTTTTCCATGTAAGGGTTTGTATTGATTGTATTAATTCATTGTTCGTAGATAATTGGAATAAGGTTTGTCGCCCATGTATTGTATATGTATATACATATACCTCTATATATATATATATATATATATATATATATATATATATATATATATATATATATATATATATATATATATATATATATATATATATATATATATATATATATATATATATATATATATATATATATATATATATATATATATATATATGTATATATATATATATAGACCGAACCGTCCTATTAATAGTCAGTGTAGTCCGTACATCATTTTCACACTTCGGTTCGCGTAGGCTAATGCGAAGGTCATGGTCGCCATCGCGGTTAGGTCAAGGTCACCGACACGCTGTGATAATTTTTATCGATGTACCGTAGACTCCGCCTTAGTCGGTAGCGTTGGGACCGCTTTAGATATTTCAGCGATAGTTGAGAAGCCGGGAACTCGATAGCGTTTGGATTTTTTACGATTTCGCTTAAGAGAGTTGACGGCGAAACGTGACGGTTTCCACGGCGAGCGGTTTACTGATTCTGCCGGTACCGAAAAAGGCAGAGTCTACCGTATGCGAACTAGAAAGGAAAATTAAAATCGGGAAATTACGAGATAAAATGTTTATCGATTCGAGTTTTATGAATCCAGAAAGTCTCTCGTCGAAAATCTAAATCTCGTAAATTCCCGCGCCGTGGGACTTTTAATTCTAGTGGAATCGTTAGAAACCAGTATTTTTTTTGGTCTGTCGACGATTTCAATAATTCATCGCGAAATGTGTCGCGGAAATGAAACACGCGAAGTGACGTGTACCCTTGAGGAACCCCTTTTTTCCAGATATATAGATATCGTTAAGTTTCGTCGATTTATAATATTAATACGTACTGTCATTATTGTAACTGAAACAATAAACGAAGGTCTAGTCATCGTTTCATTTAACTAGTCCATCTAGTTGTCGTTTCATCAATCTAGTCCTTCAGTCATGTTTCATAAAACTAGTCCGTCTAGTCAAGTTTTGTCAAACTAGTCCGTCTAGTCATGTTTCGTCAAACTAGTCCTTCTAGTCATGTTTTGTCAAACTAGTCCTTCTAGTCATGTTTCATTAAACTAGTTCGTCTAGTCGTCGTTTCATCAAATAATCTTTGGAAACATTCAATACTTCAATATTATATCCGTCTGCAGTATCGACCTTTCGGTTAAACTCGTCACTGACAGCTTACACTCAGTAAAACAAGTTTTTGGACTAAAAAATAAGGTAGACTTAGAAGTCAGACCTTTTGGAACGTGAAAATGTGTCCGACTTGAGAGATATTCGAGTTGAATATTACATTTGTCCTAAAAATATCTCAACAAGTGGCCGAGTCGTACGGTTAACCGACTCGACCGAGTCTACTGTCGTGGCGATGAAAGCAATGTGACGACTTATCCGATGACGTCTTTCGAGTCTCACCACATTCATCTCACGTATTCTACAGTATCTACAGTAACGGCGGTACAGTGGCTGATCCAGGGCGTGTCCCTACGGGTCTGAATATCACTGCCCTAAAACTTTTTGAGATCTCGTGAAAATTGCGGACAGAATATTTTCGAAAGTCAAAATTGTTGTTAACCTGGTTTATGCTAGTACACTGCACTGCGGTGTATTGAGGTTATTGGTAATTAGTTTGTATCTCTTTTGAAAGATGGCAGCACCTGTCAAACATAGTGAAATATTAATAACAAACGATACACCGCACTGCGGAGTAGACGCACTATAGCGGTTTTCCCGTTATTTACCACACTAAAGTGGAATTTTTCAGAATTTTCAAATTATCTCCAGCACTATAGGGTATTGATTAGTCAGCACTGAAAGGGTATAGGGAGCAGTGGCGTTAAAAAGGATATCAGCGTTATAACAGATTTTGACCATATATTCACGGAGAAAATATCGAAATTCGAAAAGATTTTACAATAAGATGACAAAATAAATCGAGTAATTTGATATCATATTCTGCGATGAAAAATGAACAGCGAGTCAGCATTGAAAGGGTTTTAAAGTTGAAGCTTTTAAATCGACTATGAACGCCCGGCTCTCGAGGGCGTTTCGGGCAGCGCGCGAATCGAGAGACGCTCTCTGTCGATTCGCCGTGAATCTGAGTCTATTTTTCTGCACCTAGTCGTGGAGAATCTAGTAGTAAGAGAATCTATCTCGTCGCGGCCTCGGCAAGTTTCTAACAAATAGGTAAGCATTGCATACTGGGAATGTCTGTCTTTTTCTTCTTTTTTTTCGGAATCGTTTTTCATCAAACATAATCTCAGCCCTACCCTCGCTCCCAGCCCTCTGTCTCCCTTTCAACAAACTTTTTTGAAATATATTCTTAGTTTTTCTCGTTTCACACACATTTTTCAAATAGTTTTTTTTAACGTTTACGTTCAACACATTTCTTCGTATATTTCTTTTTCGCACGGTTTCAACACATCTTTTATATATTCAATAAGATCGTTTTTTTTTTTCTTTAGTTCGTAAAATCTATAATTTCCATCGACGCATCTATTTTCTCTAGCTAGCAGAATTTATATATCTACGACGATATTCAAACGCGTTTAAAATAATTCCGTTTTTTTTTCCCGGAAAATTTTTCGTTAGTAGACTCGTTTCTCGTGAAAACCGGGTCTTTTTAGCGGTCGGAAAATCTCGACGCGCGTAACCCGCTCCAAAACGCAGAGACTTCAACCATATATTATATAGCGATATTATATATACAATCGAATCAATCTCCTAAATATCAAAGTAGCGATTTAGAATAACAACATCTGGACGGTGCAGCGGTAAGCCTAGTCATTAAATGCCGATGACATACGGCCGCGTACAGTAAAACAATCAAAGCACAATCGTCCAAACCACGTAATATGCCACTAATTAATGTCAGTAACATTTGTGCGTGGTGGTAATAACGAAGAAATTATGATTGACATGAAGCATTTCCAACCGAGGCAACTTTTATAAATGACTTCGAAATCTAAACATTGGCAACGTCATAAACGTATGAAAATTAATCCGACAATTGTTGAACGACTAAAAAGTTTATCCGAAACGCTAGAAATATTTCGGGCCGTTCGTACCGCCCGCCTTCAAGTCTCTAACGATAATCCCTTTTTACATCTACTGGATATTCGTTAAACACATTTCTAGTATTTCGAGTCAACTTTCAGCCGTTCAACAATCGCGGGATGTTTTTTCTACACGCATTCCATTCTTGCAGACGATATTTTTTTCCGAAAAATAAATTACACACGGCACTTCCTTTACCCCCCGACCCCAAATCCCCTTAGCACCCCAGATATTCCCAGATATTCAATACTAATCTATTTATACGCGTAGAATCAGAAAATGATAAAAATTCGAACAAGATTTTTGTTTAGTATCATATGCCTCATATCTAATGCGTAATCGCCATCTACATCCCCGCGGGTGTAGCGTGTAGCCGGATTTGAACTACGGGCTTCCCGCCCTACGGGGAAATATGGCTATAAATCATCGCATATAGATTATGACTGCACGCACCATCAACATCATCGTCCACTCACCCGCTCACCCACTCACCCACAAATATCAATCATTGTTCCATCCGCCATCTATACGAATTGATCGTTGCCACTGACGACCGCATATCGTTATCGATAGGAGACGAAACAACTTGTTAACAATACGTTAATTGATTTCGAAAAAACTCCTAGATTTTAGAACTTCATCGGATTCGCGTTTTATGAAATAGCATAATTTCAAAATGAAAATTCGGATAGTTCGTTAGACAGCTCAAAGTGTAGAAGTAGCCATAATTCTTTTCCTTTTTTTCATTTGTTTTATTATTAAGGATTATGTTGCCGCAATTCCTGCTATCTGCTTGTGCTTAGTTTTTCGTCGTTAGTTGAAGTGCTTTATTGAAATGACTTAAAATCTTAGCCACGTACTCATCAAACCCATGCCAACTGGGTTCAGTGAAATTGAACCCGCAGATCTGTGAAACTGGGTCCAGTGAAATTGAACCCACACAACTGTGGATCTGGATTCAGATTAAAATCAAACCTATAAAACTGGGTTCAGAGTCAAATTGAATCCGCACAACTGTGTTACTGGGTTCAGAGTCAAATTAAACCCACACAACTGTGGAACTGGATTCAGAGTCAAATGAAACCCACACAACTGTGGAACTTGGTTCAGAGTCAAATTAAACCAAGACAACTGTGGCACTGGATTCAGAGTCAAATTAAACCCACACAACTGTGAAACTGGATTTAGAGAAAAAATGAACCCACAAGACTGGAGTTAGGTCCGAAGCATTTAAACATATTTCATTTTTGTTTTGTAGAACGCCGCGCCACCTACAGGCAACAATATGAACAACGTGCGCCAGCAACAACCGAGGCAGATACTTTCGAAGGACGTCGCGACTGGTGCGAACGGCAGCTTGAAACATGCACGCAGGAACAGCGGCAGCAGCAGACGCAACAATAGCAATCAACAATACAACTCAATGATCCTGCAACAGAACTGCGTCGACTCCGGCAAGCGAGGCGTCTGCGTTTATATACAAGCGCCACCTAGATCTCGATGTCAGCAGACGGCGTTCGTCGCGAACAATGGTGCTATAAATTTCGCCGATGAGCTTTTATAGTCGTACGGGGACAGTGGCCGTCGAAAGCAATATTTCGCCCGAAAACAATGTTGAACTCGTGCCTGGTGTCAATAGTATTGAAAGTATGCCACATCCGGGCGGCCACTTTCTGTTTGACTTTCTTCCCCCCCTGACTTTTCCCCGACATGTATGTTGTTTTCTCTGATTTTATTTGCTAAGAATCCAATACTCAATACGTAAGACGTAAACGGAAACTGTTTGATTATACGCGCGATCTAGCAATCTCAACATATTTCCCCGACTTCTGGCGCTACCTTTTTTGAAACAAAATTCCCCGACTTTTCTCTGATTCCCTGGTAAGTGGCCACCCTGATAACAATATTGTTAATCATAACGGAATAAAGATGTTCATGTTTTTTATTAGAAATAATTTTCAAGATTCCGCGATAATTTTCTGGAATGTCTCGTCCAATGCAGACGACCAAAGACGACCTCGTCGAATTTCGTAGTGCCGCGAATTCCGCGCCATTTATCGAAACCCCCGGGAAAAAAAATGAAACAAGCCCGCGAACGTGATCAACAGCGCCACCTATAATGAGAAGAGGAATAAAGTTTCTGACCTGGCTACGGCTGGTCCGTATATCGTGCGTATGTTATCCACGGTGCTCGAGTTTTGCGGAGTCCGGATATCAGCAGTTCCTTCTCCGTGCTAAAAATACGCAAATATCATTAATACTTAACCCTTTCAGTGTGTCTACACCGCAGTGCGGTGTATAAATCAGTGATAGATTTCGCTAGTACACCGCACTGCGGTGTATTGATGTAATTGGTAAATATCTCTTTTGAAAAATGGCAGCACCTGTCAAACAAAGTGAAATACTAGTAACTTACGATACACCGCGCTGCGGTGCACTATAGTGGTATTCCCGTTATTCAACACACTAGGGTGGAATTTTTTTTAATTTTCAAATTATCTGCAGCACTATAGGATATTAATTAGTCACCACTGAATCGGTTAACAGCGAGAAGTATAGAATTTTATCTACGGAAAAACTCGGGGTACCAGCAACAACGCTAGCCGCTACTGTCGCAAGTGGAATTACGCCGGCTTTCTTCTCAAACTCAATTACAATCTAACAATAATTTCTCAAATTCTATGCATGATATATGAAAATCGACCCACATATGAACTCTAAAGACTAATCAGAGTGTTCATTTCGATGCTTGATTTGACTAATTTTTGGATTCAACGACCGAAAATTGAGATCAAAGTTACTTGAAATTGAACTAATTTTCATCAAGTTCGTCCGATATCTCAGTGGCGCCATCTGACGGGATAGCTGGTGTGCCGGTTCCCAATTGTTTACAGAAAAACTAGGCAATTACTGACTAAAAATTTTCTATTTTCAAACTATTACAGTCAAATTCGCCTAAGCCTGGATGATCATTAATGTCAATGACTTACCCAAATGATGACTTACACTTGCGTAGTAAGTCGCAAATACAAATTGGGAAGAAAAAATGGAAACGACTTCAGTTCGAGTTTGACTGTAGTTGTTAATGCATGGGGGGTGGCGAGCTAAGAAACAAAACGCCGTCGCAGCCAAAATTCAAACTAAAGATTGTCAGATGAGGAAAAGAAACGTTCGTCGAGAAATACGGTTCTCTTTACCTTTTTAAAAGTGAAACCGACAGACGGATTATGTATCGCGTATCGGCCGACGACGTCGCCGATTCGACCGTGTTCTTCAGACGGACTCTTCAACGCTTTACGCCTCGTGTTCACGTTATAAAACAAGTCTTCAACCTGGAAAAATGTGCCGAACAAAAAAAAAAATCCCAATTTTCAGTACATCCATACGCTTTATCACTTTCAAAGAACAACTACCACCAATATTCAAAACCAAATAATAATAATAATAATAATAATAATAATAATAATAATAACAATAAATAATAATGATAAGAATAATAAATGTTTCAAACTTAACTACAACAATGGAACAGAGCAGGTCCTGATTGATGAACGTCACAAACTTACAGTGATTTGAGTTCCGACATTACCAGCGCACGGTTTAATCGAGCCCTTCGGTTTACCGTCTTGATACATGCCTCTGAAATTATCAATTTGAATTCAAGTTATATTTGGGCGTAATTTGTCATATTCTTTTTTCGAACAATTCTCTTCGATCCCCCTGGGCCTAAACGATACTAAAACGAAGTTTCATACTTGAAGGCGCACTTGGAGTCGGCGGTGCGCGTTGTTATGGTTACGTGCGCCACGTGGCTGATACTCGCGAGCGCCTCGCCGCGGAAACCGTACGTCGCGATCGACGACAAGTCGTCGAACGTCTGCAGTTTGCTGGTCGTGAAGCGTTCGCACACGATCGCCATGTCGTCTTTCTGAAAATAACAGAACAATCGTCGAGTTCATCATAGACCGCACACTGCTTAGAGCATGCATGGCAGTATTCAGGTTCCTCTGATAATCTCAATGTTCTCTTTTCTCCTTTTTGTTTTCTTTGCTCCTTTTGTTTTTTTCATTCTCATTTTTTAAGGGACCCGGCCACGAAGTGTTACAGCCGTTAGCATGCCGACGTCCTTTGTTGCGTCAAAAATCTAAACAATATTGCATATTGCTTATTTCGCGTCATAATTGATACGACGAAAATAAAATTAATTTATTCACACAAAACAATGGAAACAATTTATCGGAATCTGAAATTCCCTGACAGGTTTGCAGTTTTCCCAGACTCAATCTGCTAAGAATCCGATCGATTAACACATTCAAATACGTGTAAGACATAGACAGAAACTGTTTGATTTAACGCGCAATCTAGCAATATCAAAATATTTCTGAGACTTCCCCTGATTTTTAGGTTCTTTTTACAAAATTCTAAGACTATTCAAAGAAAATCTCCTGGGGCCAGTTGCATAGTCATAGCTTAGACTTAAGACCAGTCTAAGACCAGTCTAAGACCAACTTAGTTCTATAACCAATCCAACAACTAAAGACCAGGGGCCAGTTGCTCAAAAGTTAGTTAGAGTTAACCAGTGGATAGTTGACATAGTGACAATTGAAATGTCATTGTTGCTATGGTATTTATCCGCCGGTTATCTTTTACCAACTTTTGAGCAACTGGGCCCAGTCTTAAGATTTAAGACCACTTATGGACTTAAGTCACGACTGTGCAACTGGTCCCTGACCTTTCCCCGATTACCAGGTAAGTGGCCACCCTGGAAATGTTAACTGCCTAGAAGTATTGCGAGCTCGGCTTTTGATTATTTGATCGACACAGCATCAAATTTACGAATGCAACGACAAATATCTTTCAGGGGCCGGTTCCATAGTCATGGCTTAGATTTGGAACCAATTTAAGACTATGTTAGTTCTATAACCGATCTAACAACTTAAGACCAGTCTTAGAATTTAAGACGATTTTTGGACTCAAGTCTCAACTGAGAAACCGGCCCCAGACGGTTACAACCCGGGCAGGACTCAATCGAAGCTTACCTTTATTCCGTGGCCGTTGTCCTGAATTTGTAAGAATTTCAACCCTCCCTGTTTGACGGTGACTTGGATACTAGTCGAACCGGCGTCCAGACTGTAATGATAAAAGCACACACAAAATTTAATAGCTAGGACTAAATAAACAAGCTATAAAGAACCTCCCTCGGCGCGGCGAGACTCTTGAAAGGGAGGTTTTCCCAAATATTGAGCAAAATATCGAAGAGAAAATGCGTAAATGAATTAGCAAACACGCTATTCAAGATTCAGATAGAATTCTTTGTACCTGTTTTCGAGCATTTCTTTCAAAGCGTTAGCCGGGCGTTGAATCACTTCACCAGCCGCGATTTTATTTATGACGACTTCGTCTAATTTCCTGATAACCGGAACACTGGCAGCATCGAGCCGACTACTGGCAGCAGCAGCAGCATCAACGCTCATCTTCACCAGATCACTTAACTTCCAACTGGAAAATATTCAACCTCCATCATAAATGTTCAAATATTGAAAACAAATTCAATTAGACTCAATGACCATGAGCGGATCTAGGTTTTAGGAAAAGGTGGGACACATAGAATGTTGGGTCACTACCACTTTTGGGCGCTTCCGTCATCAGCGAGTGCTGTAGGTGCGAAGCGCCCAAAGCAGGGGGGGTCTGAGGGTCCTCTTCCGGAAAATTAAGATGCATTAAGAATGGGTTAGAAACCTTCTAAGTCACTCGGACCAAAAAGGGTCCCCCTCAATCCACCCCTCATGACATGGTTGGGTCAATTTCATTGCATTCGTTTTTTTTTTATTGTAAAATTTTAATCCATTAAAACGTAAATCCCCCCTCCCGTCCCTCTTCCTGAACTAGCCTTGGTCTCCTTCCTTTTCCCTCCATACCGGGACCCTCTCCTTCTTTTTCCCTTCTTACTCTCGTCTCTCCGCTGCCTCTCCTATGTCAAGGGAAGACAGCAAGACCAAGGAAGGCTAACAAGTCATCTAAAACCAGCCATACCGATCACGGGTACGTGATAAGTTAACAGGTAATGAGTGAAGGGATAGGAGAATCGATAATCGATCGATGCTGGGGCGATTCCGGTTCTCTCAACCTTATCCGTCATCATCACGACACATCCACGATCGATTAAACATCAATTTAAACGCTGTTAGTGGAAAATAAAACATCCACGCGCGTCACTAACATAAAGGGCCTACTCCCATCTAATCGCCCACGACTCACACCTGAGATGTCACGCTCTAAATTTAATGTAATTAATCAGAAAGTGGATACTTACCGCAAATATCGCGGTTTAGAGATGGCGCCGGTAGCTGTCAATCATCAGACGAAATTGTAGACTACACCCTGTAACGTTTTCCTCGCGTAGGGTGACTCCGGTTATTGCGTGACTCCGACGGAAGACCGACCACAAAGTGCATACAATTCAATTCAATTTCATTTATTGTGCATTTTGACAATATCAAATCGATGTTACGCAATAAAGTAGCAAATTTTACATATTAATTGAGAGAATGATATTATTAAAGCATAAGCGTCGGTGTTATTGGCGAATGAAACAATATCCATGATTCGCCCGCCACCACAGACAAAATAGGGTTAGCGAGAGTTCATCGAAATTTATTTACACTCATCACCTCAACGAGAGGTATACAGAGGAACATCAAGAAGTATTTACAATTGTACAACGGGATGGCTCCGAGAATATCGGAATCACTCAATCATCATCGTCACTCTACCCCTTAGGCCTTACATGACTTTTTTAAAATCATGATCAAGCTATTACCTTGGAGTAATCAGACTGTAGTCATTACTCCAAGCCATAACAGACCCTGCAGATAGAAATGAACTGATATCAAATTTCAATTATAATGACTTATTCAAAATATAAAATTACTAGCTTTTAATATCACATATGCTACTACATCATGCAAGGTATTTCAAGGTCTTATTCACCAAAACATTTCCACTACTGCAACTGATTCATAAAACTTGAATCAATAGGAAAATAACAAAATTACACAAAGAATTGTAAACTTTGATCGATAAAACACCGACGGACTAGCCTGAATGTTTAAGACTATTAATTTGACAATTCATGAAGAAACCAGGCATAAGTGACACTTGGCTATTTCATGGAATTCATGGAATATGAAGCATTCTATCATATCATGGACGTATAAACTAGATTAGACTAGATCTAGTTTATACGTCCATGATCGTATCAACTATTCTGCAAATGACAATGTAAGAAAGATTTCTGTTTATACAAAAAACTGCAAAACATATCTCCAGCATATAAACATTAAAGCTGGACATAAAACCACAAATTCACTCAAATAATCAATCTCTAATTTCATTTTTTAACATTATTTTTACAAGAAAACTGAAATTTGCAAACTTTGCTTTGTATTCAAGGAATTATCAGTTCTTCGTTAACTAATGGGTGAACTGTATTTGAAAAAAAAGATTAAACCTAAAGATTAACCCTGGAAAGCTTGAGATTAGCTAATCAATCTTTATTTTCATTTTCATTGAAATTATTTTACAAGATAACTAGAGTTTTTCCAACTTTGCCTGAGATTTTCAAACATTATCAACGTTATTTTCTTAACATTGTCACGTTTAATGCAAAGTATTTTGAAGGTCTTTTAATTAAGATATATGGAGTATCATCATATAGATATTGTTCAACTCTCGATTTGAATATAGCTAGGTGAATTACAAAAAAAAAACTGATCGCTGAGATACCTACAATTATCTATACAACTTTTTCGAAATCTTAGTGCTTCTTGTGCAGATTTGAATCAGGCCCTTGTTGGACATCCGACAATCAAAACATAGCTAAGACAATTTACTAATCAACACTGTTCATATATCCTCATTATAAAAAGAAATGCTCCTCTTTATTTGATAGGACCTCAGTTTGATAGTTGTTATAAACTTAACTAGACAATAAAAAAGTTTTACGATGAACAATGTACACGTATGTGTCGTTTTATTCTCATGACAAAAATTATTCCACGCTAAATAACAGGTACTCAAGGAATTATCATGTAAGTTCCTTGTTAACAAATGAACTGTATTTCAAAAACAGCTCCACATAAAAGCTTTCAAACTTGAGACAAATCGTACTAAGTCATACTGGAAAGCTTAGTATTAACGTTCTAAATTTCTTTTTCGTTAACATCATTTTTACTAGAAAACTAGAATTTTCGCAGCACATTGTCTTAACTAAAGATTTTCAAACATTATCAGTTCGCTCATTTAATACATTTAATACAAAGTTATTCGAAAACATGACAATAATTTTATGATCACGTTTATAGCTATTTAACATTCTTTCTAAAAAAGAGCAAAATGTATCTCCCAGATATTATCCCTAAAACAATTAACAGTTACAGCAGTGACAGGGTGTGCTATAGGTAAAAGGACGCGTGATCTTTCATCAGTTATTTGAATCATTCTATCGAAACAGACATTTCTTCAGTGTGTTTGATTTAGTTAAGGTTTATGGTTATTTGTTTTGTTTATTACTGAGCCGATAGAATGCTTAAAACAACAAAAGAAAGGATCTCAAGAGGTTGGGAAACACGGAGAAGGTTGTTCTATGAAAGAAGAACCTTTAATAATTGGATTAAGTTGATTAGAAAAAATGCCTGATGATGAAGGCCCTATATAGAGTATTTACTAATTGTTTGTTGGTTTTGTTTATTTTTATTACTTATAATTTTATGTTTTTTTTGTTGTATTTTTTATCAATTGTTTTTTTAAATGTATTTTTCTTAATTATGTTCTATGTATTTTGTACTATTCATTACAATCTACATCATCAGGAATTTTTTATCGGTGAAATTATGGGCTCACTTAAAAAAAGTGCTAGAAATTCACTGCTGCACCTGAATAATAGTTTATCATAAAACACCCCGATTAGCATGAAAGCCACTCAACTTTATGATATGGATGACAATGAAAGAAGTTAAAACAGCTATAAACAAAATTAAAACGATCAAAATCATTGCTGGCCATTATTATCATTCCTTTATATCACGTTACTCCTAGCTATATCTCTCTTATATATACCTCTGTGGATACAATGTACTAAGATATATACGTTCTCATATACCAAGCTATGATTATCTACATGGAAGCTCAATGCTGAAACTCCTATATGAAAATCGAGATATTAGACTCATTAGCCAAATCGCTTTTATGGGCCTCCGAAAAAAATTAATGCCATCAAAAAAACACAGCAACTGTTTGGTATATAAACTTATTATTTGTACACAGAACACTGCCGAATATTATAGTCTACGTTTTTCTTAACAAGGTGATGATATTCGGGGGGGGGGCATAGCCAGTATGTACAGCACTGAAGGCCCCTTTACTTTTTGGCCAAGGAATCATTTTCGAAACATCTTTATTCAATGTCCATTAACTTGCTGGGCGAGTTTAGGAGTCCAAACTAATCACATATCAACTTCTTTTATTGCGTTTAAAAGTTGCAACTGTTTAACTGACTACGCTCTCCCTTTTGAACATTTAGGCTATGCAAATCATTTTCACTCCCAGGAAATATAAAATGAATCACTATTTCTAAGAGACCAAACTATGTCGTTATTACAAATCATGCAAAGCTATGTTTAACTAAGTATGAAGATCATCTGAACTATCCTGTTGATTTCTGATCTCAGATTAGCTTGTATTTCAGTCGAACCAAGACGCTGAACGCGATCAATACCATGAATTAATGGAGTGTAGATTTTATGAGACTCCGAGAAGGAACTTTCTGTCACATTACAAAGGACATGACACATCTGTTAACAAATCGAAAACAGTTTGCATAATCAATATAAAAGAATTAGAATGCCATTATATTGAAATATTCAAATATTAGTAGTTCCTTCTCAGGCCCAGAGCCCTAATTAACTAACTTCAATTTTCATTAATCAACATTAAAACTATTTATTTATTTCCACCTCTTCAAATAGACGGTGAATTTTGTTACAAATCAGCCTGGTTTGTTGAAAGGTAACACAAAATAAATCAATACTTTACATATTTTACTGACGTTGCTGCTCCTGAACAAGTGTTTATAAGATACGCATTGTCTGTGCTGCTCCTGAATAAGTGTTTATAAGATAAGCATTGTCTCGCTCCTGAATAATTGTTTATATATACCGGTAAGACACGCATGTCTGTGCTCCACCTATTGTAGAAGAAATCCGTCATTGGGCGATAAACCACTGCTGGCTAAATTTCTCCTCTGGACTTCTAGGCCTATGCAGTTGAATTCAAGATGGACTCTTCTGTGGTAGTTGATGATTTCAATTCAAGATGGAATCTTCTGTTGGCTATTCTAATCAGTACATTTTTCACCAGTACATCTTAGGCTGAGCATTTTCTTATAGATGTGATTTAGCTGAAATGAATAAAAGAAGATATCCTGTAATTATACAATATCTTACAATATAGGCCTACACAATTCTTCATATACCATTAATAATAATAAATTCCATGTACCGTAAATCAATTTCATTTAGAATTAATCAAAATAATTCCATCTATATTAAGTTACCTTTTATGATTGCTGGGTTCGTTATCGGCGTGGATCATCTAAGTTGATTGGTTGATCATTTTGATTCTGGTTGGCTGTGCGCTGTTCCAGTTGGTCGATTTTGGACGAGTAGTTGATTTCAAGCTGGGTTTTTCATATTGTTGAAATTTAGCTGCAATGATTAAAAGAAGTTATCCTGTATTGACAAATTTTTTCAATTAGAATTTATCGCAATAATTCCATCTATATTAAGTTACCTTTTCTGATTGCCGGGTTCATTATCGGCGAGGATCTCCTAAGTTGGTTGTCTAATTTAACATATTTTTTGTCGGTTTTTTCATGTAAATAGTCCAAAAGTTTACAAGGTTGAATAATTTTATCTAGTTTTTACAATTCTTTGCTCCTTTTTTTCATGAAAATAATCCGAAAGTTTACAAGGTTGAATAATTTTATCTAGTTTTTACAATTCTTTGCTCTTTTTTTTCATGAAAATAATCCGAAAGTTTACAAGGTTGAATAATTTTATCTAGTTTTTACAATTCTTTGCTCTTTTTTTTCATGTAAATAGTCCGAAAGTTTACAAGGTTGAATAATTTTGTCTAGTTTTATATTCAAAATCGGATATCAAAGTACAGATATAGTTGTGTGATCGGGGGTCGATTTTACATAAATTTTGTTTTCTTTAAAACCAAGCACATAATTGGAAAATCCGGTTCCGCTTCATTCAATTTATCTTCCAACCAGTCTGAATCGGCAAGCGACTGATTGGAGTCAATTAAGTTGACTGCCTATTTTAATACATCGAGATTTGGAATATCTATATTAAAAGATTAAATATTAAATAGAAAGTTTACAAGAATGAATAATTCTATCTAGTTTTTACAATTCTTTGCTCTTTTTTTCATGTAAATAGTCCGAAAGTTTACAAGGTTGAATAATTTTATCTAGTTTTTACAATTCTTTGCTCTTTTTTCATGTAAATAGTCCGAAAGTTTACAAGGTTGAATAATTTTATCTAGTTTTTACAATTCTTTGCCCCTTTTTTTCATGTAAATAGTCCGAAAGTTTACAAGGTTTAATAATTTTATCTATTTTTTACAATTCTTTGCTCTTTTTCATGTAAATAGTCCGAAAGTTTACAAGGTTGAATAATTTTGTCTAGTTTTATATTCAAAATCGGAAATCGAAGTACAGATATAGTTGTGTGATCGGGGGTCGATTTTACATAAATTTTGTTTTCTTTAAAACCAAGCACATAATTGGAAAATCCGGTTCCGCTTCATTCAATTTATCTTCCAACCAGTCTGAACCGGCAAGCGACTGATTAGGGTCAATTAAGTTGAATGCCAATTTTAATACATCGAGATTTGGAATATCTATATTTAAAGATTAAATATTAAATAGAAAGTTTACAAGGATGAATAATTCTATCTAGTTTTTACAATTATTTGCTCTTTTTTTCATGTAAATAGTCCGAAAGTTTACAAGGTTGAATAATTTTATCTAGTTTTTACAATTCTTTGCTCTTTTTTTCATGTAAATAGCCCGAAAGTTTACAAGGTTGATTAATTTTATCTAGTTAAATATTCAAAATCGGAAATCGAAGTACAGATATAGTTGTGTGATCGGGGGTCGATTTTACATAAATTTTGTATTCTTTAAAACCAAGCACATAATTGGAAAATCCGGTTCCGCTTCATTCAATTAATCTTCCAACCAGTCTGAATCGGCAAGCGACTGATTGGGGTCAATTAAGTTGACTGCCTATTTTAATACATCGAGATTTGGAATATCTATATTAAAAGATTGAATATTAAATAGAAAGTTTACAAGGATGAATAATTCTATGTAGTTTTTACAATTCTTTGCTCTTTTTTTCATGTAAATAGTCCGAAAGTTTACAAGGTTGAATAATTTTATCTAGTTTTTACAATTCTTTGCTCTTTTTTTCATGTAAATAGTCCGAAAGTTTACAAGGTTGAATAATTTTATCTAGTTTAATATTCAAAATCGGAAATCGAAGTACAGATATAGTTGTGTGATCGGGGGTCGATTTTACATAAATTTTGTATTCTTTAAAACCAAGCACATAATTGGAAAATCCGGTTCCGCTTCATTCAATTAATCTTCCAACCAGTCTGACTCGGCAAGCGACTGATTGGGGTCAATTAAGTTGACTGCCTATTTTAATACATCGAGATTTGGAATATCTATATTAAAGATTAAATATTAAATAGAAAGTTTACAAGGTTGAATAATTTTATCTAGTTTTTACAATTCTTTGCTCTTTTTTTTCATGTAAATAGTCCGAAAGTTTACAAGGTTGAATAATTTTATCTAGTTTTTACAATTCTTTGCTCTTTTTTTTAATGTTTAAAATATTCCGCAAAGTTTACAAGATTGAATAATTTTATCTAGTTTCTACAATTCTTTGCTCTTTTTTTCATGTAAATAGTCTGAAAGTTTACAAGGTTGAATAATTCTATCTAGTTTTTACAATTCTTTGCTCTTTTTTTTCATGCAAATAGTCCAAAAGTTTACAAGGTTGAATAATTTTATCTAGTTTTATATTCAAAATCGGAAATCGAAGTACAGATATAGTTGTGTGATCAGGGGTCGATTTTACATAAATTTTGTTTTCTTTAAAACCAAGCACATAATTGGAAAATCCGGTTCCGCTTCATTCAATTAATCTTCCAACCAGTCTGAATCGGCAAGCGTATTTCTGACTGCCTATTTTGATACATCGAGATTTGGAATATCTATATTACAAGGTTGAAGATCGTTTTGTACATTTTATGACTAGTTGATTAATAGAATAGCTGAAAAAGAACAAAATCGTGTGAGCAGAAAATCCTTTCGAATACCACTGATCCTGATTAACGTGTCAATTTATATATATACATATAGTGCAAACTTGCCAGTAATATTGCCCCCTATATAGGCTACATTTCGATTGTCAGCTTAACCATGTTCATATTATCAAATTAACTTAATCATCAATTAATAAACTTTAAGAGATATGTTCTCTACCCACAGATGGTGACATCTGTGCCCAGTGATTGGTATTCTCATCCGTTTCAGTAATTCTAAATATCGCACGTAAAATATATACAATGATCTTGTAATTATGATAATGTAACTAACAAGAGTGAGTGTGCTGATCCTATAAGTAACATGGTTCTACAGATTTAAGAAACCTTGAATCATCCCCATACCTTGACAAATCCAGAATTCTGCAAAGCCTTAATGATTCAATAAATCCCACGCACAAGATACAAGAGTTAAAACACACCCCGTATAGGGTATAGGTCTAAACCAATAGTTAATTATACAGTTGTCTTATCAACCCATATGATTTGGATTCGAGCACTTTTACCTTATATGAAGATGCTGAGTTAATCTTTATTGTAGATACCTAATAAATCAATTAATGTCCTAGCTATAATTAAAATTGTCTCGGACAATATTTCATATGGGGCTTGAAATTTCTACCCAAGAAGAATTTCAGATCCGGCATAAATTTGGATTCATCATTATTTCAACTGCTAATTTTGCATCAGAGCTTTTTTGATACCTAGCTTAACGAACCCAGAATTCCCCAAAACCTAACTGATTCAACAGATCCCACACACATGTGGCCCAGTTAGATGAAGACAACATTGCACGATACCGTCGTCTCATCCACTGCGCTATTTCTTAAATAATTTCCACTTGTATTCATTATATTGAATTAACTTTGAACTAATTTTCTATATATCTAAGCGATCCATTAATAAGTCATCATACTAGCTACATCTTAATTGTCAGTCAACAATATCTATATTTATATGGAGCCTGAAAATCTACACGAGTAGAATTTCAGATGTGGTGAATTCATCACTATTTGAATTCATCAGAACTTAAGATAAAAGCACATTTTTAGTGGTAAATTAGAAATTGCCTTATAGCCGAATTGCAATGTAATCTTTATTTCTTTTATATCTTTTACAGTACACTGTGTATAAGGATCGAAAGACCTTGTTATGACCGGACCTCCCTGGTGCGGTGCAAGACATGATGCTGGAATATAGTTTGAAGGAGAGGGGTTAGTAAAAGAGAGCTATTAGCAAGAGGATTAAGACCTAAGTTAAGGATATCCTGTCAGATTAAGGCTCTCAATCTGACATACACAGTGAAATTGAAGTATTCTCCCTTCCAAATTCAGGAATGTATTTGTGCACAGATTTGTTTTATCTCCCTTCAATCGGAAGTAAATCTGCGTTAAATGAATTTGGCAATATGTATCAAAACTAATACAGCTGTATGACGACACAATAGGTTCACTTTAGATACAGATAAATGATTAATTTGCTCAGATACACATGTATCAGCTACATTTTAAATGTCAATGGACTTGAATTAAAAATAATTTCACATAACAATTGAATTAACCTTAATTGTAGATATCTAAGTAATACGTTAATGAGTAATTCATCTTAGCTATATTCTAATTGTCAGTTAATAAACAATATCTATTATGCGTCACTTGACACACAGTATGGCTTTTAGATATCATTTGAATCAGTAAGGTTTTGGTAAATTTTGGTAATATTGAAGCGCATGACCAGTCGCCGTAAGTACGGCAGTTGGAGATGTAAATACTGATCAGTCGATGAGACTGATTCACTTATTATATAGATATATTCAAATATACATATATCTATATCTAAATTGTCAGTTTAATGATATTTATAATGGACCTGTATCACATATAAATTATTTCATACATAGCATGTAAATAGTTTTTGATCTTACATGAAATATTAAATTCATCTCAATTGTGGATATCTAAGCCATTGGTTAATGAGCAATTTGTCCTCGCTATATATATGATGATTGTCAGGTAAACAATAATAATAGCCCAAAACAAGGCACAGAGTATGGCTCTGGGGAATGTTTGGATCAATTAAAGCTTTTTTTATTCTAGATTTATCAAAGTGCTAAGACCTAATCACAGTTTCTAAAAGACCTGCAGTCCATAGTTTTCCCCATATATATTACACCAGATCTCGATAGAGCCCTAGACACTATTTTATACATCTTTCCCCCAGGAATTCATTAATGCAATGGGTAAAGCAGCATATAATATACATTGTAAAGTGCCCCAATGTTTATAAATGACATTTGTATCAATATATTATTTGTAAAAAATCTATTAACCGACGATAAAGTTTAATTGATATATATCTTTACAAGTTAAGCCAGCCTAAATGTATATGGGGCCCTAAAATATCTACACCTGAAGAATTTCTCTTCAAACATTATAAGATATCGAATGATTGCTAATATCTAAGCGATTGGTTAATTAGTAAATTGTCCTATCTATATCTTGATAGTCAGTTAAACAAGCCATATGAGGCCTGAAATGTCTACAGTACATTCGGAAAATTTCACATAAGATATTGAATTTGCCTTAATTGTACATACCTTAAAAATCTTTTAATCAATAAATGACCAATCTACATTTTAATTATCAGACCAAAGAATATTCAAGGGACCTCACTCAATCATTTCGTCTAATATTGTAAATATTCAAGCAACCATTGCCCTAGCTATATTTCAATTTACTTTTAACAATATACCGGCCATAAGAGCTTCAATGAAGTAGTGCGGAGATGGTGAGCTTGACCAGCGTCTGTATCCTCACCAGTGCCTATGCATTCTACTCCAGATATGAAAAATCAACTTAGCTTTATGTATGTATGCTTCCTGTTGCCATGCAGGATGAGACTGCCAGGTTTGGTTGCGGCAGGTTTTTCGGTGTTTGGTTCATTCAACGTGGAGTCTTTTGTGGGCACTTCTAGCGGGTAGATTTTCGATGGCCTTTCCGGATTAACCTGAAATGAGTAAAAGAACGATATTCTGTAGTTACACAATCCTTTCTGTATCATACATCGTAACTTACACATGTATCAACTTAACTTTCAATATTGATGAGTTCAGTGTTCTTTTTTGGCCATCTTCTGTAGTCGCCTTCTAGCATCTTCTTCATCTTGGGGGTCCTGAAATGAAAAAAAAGAGAAGAGCGATGAAAACCTGGTACGGAATAAAACTAATGTCCGAAAGCTTTTCAGCTCTCCGTCGCCGGTCACATGCCGAGAACACCAGACAATGAGCCAGCCAGGAATATACTGCCCTCTACACGCCCTCACACAGAACGCGAAAACCAGAATGACAACGCCTCACATTCCCCATCTAACTGCAGGATGTACTGGGCGACGTCAGTAACTGACACACCTGTAAAATTGCTCGAAACACAAATAGCGCAGTACAACCAGCTTGACCGGGTTGAGATTCAGGATCTCAACTAGCACTCAAAGGCGTGACAAGAGACTTCATCCACTGACCGAGGTAGTCACAAGGACTCAATGAAACTAGCACTCACAAGCCGACAAGAGACTTCATCTCTGCCCGAGGTTGTCACAAGGACACAATGAAAACTAGCACTCAAACTAGAAATCAAAGGGCGTGACAGTAGAATCATCCCTCAGCCGACTCAGAATACCAGAAACAAAGGGCGTGACAGTAGAATCATCCCTCATCCGGGTGGTCACAAGGACCAATGAATGCTAGTGGCGTGACAATCCAGTATAACCACTCCATTTGTATCCCGCGCAATCCCACAGATATGCCCGTCATTGACATCACTCAGCACACTTTGTAGATAGGTGGGGGCAGTGAGCCCTCGTCATCCTGGTTTGTGTTCTGTATGAGGGCTTGTAGAGGGCAGAATTTCCTGACCGACTCTTTGTCTGACATCCTCGACACATGACCGGCGAAGGAGAGCTGACGCTTTCGGACATTAGTTTTGTTCCAGCAAACGTTGAAATTCGACAGAGAAATCGGCCCTGAAAAATAAAACGGGTAAGAACCTGCAAAAAAGAACGGGTTAATAAACACGGAACAGTACAGGACAGTACGGAGACGAACAGTAACACATAAAACATAAAGACGTCGTTCCTCAGGAAGCAGGAACAGGAGCAGGAGCGCAGCGAAAATCGCCAGGAGGAGAATCCACGGTAGCATGTTCACAGTGTGAGTGTGCAGAAGTGAATGGCCTATGCTTCCGTACACCGTGGTCAGCCGGTGACGTGTTCAATAGTGCGTGTCAGAATGATATCAACAACTCTGAAAAGCTGCAATTGTGTCTCTATTGTTGAATGGATTGACATTGAGAGCTTATAGAAGTTGAATGATAAGGTCTCTTATCGGGTTGAATACACGCCAGTAGCCAGCTGAACAATATCATGGAACTTTAATAAGGCTATAAAAATAAATTTCTAACCATGGATATAGTTAATCTTAAGTTACTATGAAACAATAATTTTGAAGCAGACCTCACACGGCAGCTCGCGCAACCGAATTTCTCGCGACCTGTGGTGACAGGTCTGCATTAAAACTGATATAAATAGAAAAAAAACTTCTTGCTTTAAATTTTGCTTTAAATTGATGAGTTGATTTAAAATCAGTCTCAATAAAATCAGTCTCTATATTGCATTCGGCTATTTTACATGTACATCATAAAAACAATGAATATAAATAGTGAGACTTCAGGACAGTGAGGAGTAATGCCGGCGAACTGTGATAGTGAGCAGATATTTTTCATTGTCTTATTGCGGAAACGAAATATCAAGACCTCGATTCAGCTATCGAAAATATTCTCTTACTTCTACATTAATTAATTCATCTATGCCCGAGACTTATTTTTTCCCTTTAATACAGAAATAAGTCATAGTTTACACATAAATATTTTCTTCTTATAAATCAAGCTTTCAAATGAATTATTTGTCAGAACATTTTCCTTATCGTTATTGTTGAATCATTTTCGATATTAACGACGGGTCAGAATATTCATTCAACTCAAAATGTTCGTCCATTCGTCTAGCACTTGCCTAGATATTTCGCCGTTTCGTCAAATATTGTTGTGAGTTTGGGTTTTTTTCGGGACCTGACAGGTTCTGGAAACTCTACAGACAGACCTGAATCATATGGCGTGACAAGCCGGGGCTTGTGACGCCATATGCAGCAGGTCTTAAGATTGCGCGTCCCTATCAACATTTCATCGTCAAAAATGGTAAGATTTTCGGGTCGACCCGAACTGATTGATAATCAAATTTGACCCAGTCGACAGTTTATACGAAATTGAGGTCGTAATCGTTCGTTATCTGCTCTAGATTTGGCATGACACCGGCCCCAAATTGATTGCGAATACGCTAATCGCCAGTCGGTCGATTTATTTAGGTTGGACAGACACACTTATAACTGCAAAATGCTATCTTTATTTATTCGGATTTTTGTCTGTTTATCGTAAGATCTAGAAACCATGCACGTGACCCTAGAAAAATATATGCGCAGACTTTTGAGCCATTGGTTTTTACATTAGTAAGCCTTTCTTTAGATAGAGCTAAAATCTAAATCGCAATGGGTGAGCTCGAGTAACTAAGTCTCGTTTTTGAACGGGTGTGTGCATCGTTTTTCAAAGCTAGGCTTATGTTAGAAATGATATAATTGTTTAAACTACCACCAGTACTTCATTCAAAAAGGTAAGGATTTTGACCGCAATTTTCAAGAAGGGAGTCTAAGTATTTCCAAGGTTTTAGACCAGGGGCCAGTTGCTTGAAAGTCGGTTCACTAGTGGATAGTTGATAATTATTATTTAATTTCATTGTTACTATGGTATTTTAAAATATCTGTCGGCTATCTTTTTAACCAATTTTTGACCAAGCTGCAGCCCTTGGTCACTTACGCCTGGACTTAAGGAGAAAAAGCATTTATTAATGTTTACTGACACACATCTAACATTTATCATTTCATAGTTATTGAAATTTTTCCCTGAGCTATGAAAATATGTAGGGAAAGATTTCTTAAGAATTATCCCTAAGATGAACAATTTTCCAAAAAAATTACTCCACAGGCTTGCCTTAGTTTCAATCGAGAACTGGTCCCAGTTGGACGGGACCACGATGGCGTCACCTACTAATGAAAAGACTCCGTTACTGATGGGTCGAAAAGCTAGCACCGAATCTCAAGATGGTGAAGGACTGCACCAGAAGCAGCAGCAGCAGCTATCCTGTTGCCAACGATTTGCAGGTAATGGACAATCTGAATTAACCCTTTCAATAAGTGTTGGAGATGATTTGAAAATCTTGAAAAAATTCCACCCTAGTGTTTTGTAGTTTGGTATAACAGGTAAACAGTGTGTCTACACCTCAGTGCGGTGTATCGTTAGTCAGTAATGACGTTTAGCCATTTGACAGGATCTGCCATCTTTCATTAGGGATGAAAATTAATTACATCCTGAATTAAATCTTTGAACCTGATGGCATCGTGAGACTTTGCCGGCCACATTCCCTTGTTGCAGGGATTTGTATCTGATGACACTGCCTCGTTCCTCCCTTGCAGGATTAGAACCTGAGGGCATCGTGAGACTCTGCTATGTTTATCCCTAAAACTACATAAAAATTTTCCGACGGCTTCGATTTGAAAAAGTGACATTAACTCAGCTTGTTGTTTTAGCTTGGCTTCAGAGCGTCGATTTCAGCGTTTATTGCAGTCATGCTTTGTCTGCCTGGGTAAGTTAAAAACAATTTAGGAAATCAAAGTTCAATACTGAAAAATGACTGCTGACCCAGAAGTATGAGATATCTCACAGAGGCTCTGAGGCAATGATGCACAAGATTTAAAGAGATTCTAATAATTTTAGGGTGATCGAATGTGGTCGTTTGCAGTTGGAATGTATCTCGTTAAATTGGATGGTAACTCGTTACGATTGTCGGCGATCTACGGATTTTCAGCCGGTGTCCTGATTTTATTGTTCGGCGCGGTAATCGGCGACTGGGTCGATCGCAATCCGAGACTTAGAGGTACGTACAATTCCGTTGGTGGCAAGTGAACATTTGCTGATATGGGCAGTAGGACATCAACTGCTGCGGTAATAGAGGATTCCACTAATGGTAAGTGATCCACGTGATCCACCAGGTGTCGCTAGCGTGCAGTAGGACATCAACTGCTGCGGTAATAAGAGGATTCCACTTATGGCGAGTAAGGATCCACCAGGTGTCGCTAGCGTGCAGTAGACTATCAACTACTGCAGCAACTTTTCATATAAAACTATATAAAGTTTGATTGAAAATTGATAATATTCGATTCGACAGGCACGCCATCTGGCGGGGAAATCTCCTCATTAACTCTATCGATTTTCATTTTCTTCAATTAATCATTAAACGAATTTTCGGAGTTAAGTAGTAAAACGTGTCAGCCCGCCCCGAAAAACGTTCTTATTCAGAAATTCATTTTTCAGTCGCCCGGACGACGCTGATTTTACAAAACGTCGTCGTGATATTGTGCGCCGGCCTCGTTTACGCCGAGTTTCAGTTTCCGGCCGTTTCGACGTTGTGGGACGGCTGGATGAAGGTCCTCTGCGAAGCCGGTATCGTCGTGCTAACGTGTCTCGCTCGTTTGGCCAGTCTCGGCAATACGATCTCGATCGAACGCGATTGGATCGTCGAGATCTGCGCTCGCGATAAAACCATACTTACCAGTAAGTTATACATACGTATTAAACTGAAGATTAGAGAAGATGGATGCTTCCGTAAATCACCCTATGACATCATCGATTTACCAGTTCATTTGGTTTTTAGACCTTTTCAGAAAAGATGGCTACTTCTGTAAATGCCCTTATGACATCATCAAACCATTGATTACAACTAATGACCTATAGACCCTTCTAAACAAAGATGTCTGCTTCCATAAATCCCCCTATGACATCATCAAATTATCTACTAATGAATCAATCTTAAGATCCTGGATTCTTCCATAAATCCCCCTATGACATCATCACATCATCTACTAGTGAATCAATCTTAAGATCCAAGACTCTTCCATAAATCCCCCTATGACATCATCATATCATCTACTAATGAATCAATCTTAAGATCCAGGACTCTTCCATAAATCTCCCTATAACATCATCAAAGTATCTACTATTGAATCAATCTTTCGATCCTGGATTATTCCATAAATCCCCCTATGACACCATCAAAATTACCAATTGATTTGTTTCATAGACCTTTTTTCAGAAAAAGATGGCTACTTCTATAAATCCCCCTATGACATCATCAAATTACTTGATATAGTTGTTTGTGTGTATTGTAGGTATGAGCGCGATATTGAGACGTATTGATCTAGTGACTAATATCCTCGCGCCTGTGATCGTCGGTCAGATCATGACGTATGCCGGTGATCAGATCTCGTGTATATTCATCGCAGCGTGGAACCTAGTATCGATGTTCGTCGAGTATTTCCTCATCTGGAAAGTTTACAATCGGGTGCCGGCGTTACATCATAAAATCTACAAAAAACATCAACAAACAGGTGAGTAAATAATCAAATTATTGTTCGATTTCTATGGTTCGCTTTTGAAGTCTATCGACGGGTTAGCGACATCTAGTTATGAAAATCCTTGAAACGCCTGCAAATTGTAACGAGAATTATGGGAATTGAATTATCAATATCAATGAGATAAATTACCGACAACCTTCTACTGGGGCCGTATCGAGTACAGAGTGGCACCACTGAACTGGAAAACCTAGAAAACTCTCGGAAAAAATCGAAAGAATTTGAGAAAAAAAAATAAACTGGAAATCTCGGGGAATTTGACAAATTTTATCGAAACCTAAAAAACTGAATAAATCGAAACATTTTAAACTTAAAGAAATTTTAAAAGAAATTCCTCTGATTCACTCACGAAATTTTTTTCCACGATGACTAAGTTTTACTGAATCGGCCCCTTATCCTTTTGCAGAGTCTAAGAATAAAGAAGAAACGGAACGTCTGCCCGCGACGTCTTCTAAAGACGGCGGTGATGATGATGAAGATGATGTCGATGATGATGAGAACAATCAGCAGCGCTCGGATAAGGATAAACTAGAGACGATAAACGCGCCGGTCGAACCGCCAAAACTGAAAGGATTCATGTTGGTTTTAAGTCGTTTCGTAATGTTGTATAAAGGTTGGGGTATATACGCGCGACAGTCGGTGTGTCTGGCCGGACTCGCGCTCGCTACCTTATACATGACTGTTCTAGGATTCGACAGCATCACTACGGGTTCGTTCTCTTCTTTACTCGAACTGTTCGTTAATTTCTTGAGTTGGGGATCTCTTTTGAGAGGCTAATAGAGTTGTCAAACCGGTTTTTAGACCAATCTTACTAGTTGAGACAAGTCTAAGCTTATTTTGGTTCTAACCAATCTAACAACTTAAGACATGTCTAAACTCATTTTAGTTCTATAACCAATTCAACAACTTAAGACATGTCTAAGCTTATTTTGGTCCTATAGCCAATCCAACAACTTAAGACCAGTCTAAACTCATTTTAGTTCTAAAGACAAGCTAAGAACTTAAGACCAGTCTAAACTCATTTTAGTTCTAAAGACAACCTAAGAACTTAAGACCAGTCTAAACTCATTTTAGTTCTAAAGACAACCTAAGAACTTAAGACCAGTCTAAACTCATTTTAGTTCTAAAGACAACCTAAGAACTTAAGACCAGTCTAAACTCATTTTAGTTCTAAAGACAACCTAAGAACTTAAGACCAGTCTAAACTCATTTTAGTTCTAAAGACAACCTAAGAACTTTAGACCAGTCTAAACTCATTTTAGTTCTAAAGACAACCTAAGAACTTAAGACCAGTCTAAACTCATTTTAGTTCTAAAGACAACCTAAGAACTTAAGACCAGTCTAAACTCATTTTAGTTCTTAAGACAACCCAAGAACTTAAGATCAGTCAAAGAATTGATGTTTAATATTTTCTTTTTGTGTAGGTTTCGCGATAACACAAGGCGTAACGGAGTCGTTCGTCAGCGGAATGATGGCGGCCGGCGCGATAACCGGAATCATCGGCACGTACGTTTACGAGCGTCTGCGCAATCGACTCGGCCTGATTCGAACCGGTTTGTTCTCGTTGACCGCCGAGATATTGTGTTTAACGTTGTGCGTCGCGTCGATCTGGGCGCCGGGAAGTCCGTTCGATCCGACCGGCGCAAAAGCGGCCGCCCGAAATTGCTCGCAGCCGACTCCGCCGTCCAACCTAACCCTGCTACCTCATTCATCCGCGGAAAATTCCCCGTACGTGTTTTCTGAAAACGGCAGCACGCCCGGACGATCTTTACTGAGCGTCGCGGAACTGAAAAATTTCGTAGAAATAGGAGATATTCAAGAAGGCAGCTATGGCAGTCGTAAACTGCTCGCGATCGCGGATGTCGTCGACGACGGTTGCCAGACGGAATTTTCGTATTTGTCGATCGGGCTTTTGATGGCCGGAATCGTCGCGGCCAGATTCGGTAAGTATCGACAGAAACCGATCGGAACCTGCCTTAGTCACGCCATCTGGTGGTGTGTGCCAGCACCTGATCATAGATCGGCTATTAACAGCAGTTTGTCTTTTTTCAGGTTTATGGATGTCCGATTTAACGATTACGCAGTTGTTCCTGGAGACGGTTCACGAGACGGAACGCGGGGTCGTCAACGGCGTTCAATCGTCGTGCAACAATATCATGGATATGTTAAAGTTCGCGCTGGTTATAGTGTTACCCGATCCGCCGACGTTCGGGATACTGATTCTGATATCGTTTCTGTTTATTTGCCTGGGATTCGTGTTCTACGCCGGCTACTCGTATCGCGTTCGCGGACATTTCTTTCACATTAAAGATTTCGCGGAGACTTACGATTACATCATTCGTCATCAGATTATACCTGTAGATACAGAGATGGGAATTGCGTATATGTGAGGTCATTACAGTGATTACTGATCGAGATATGAGGTCATTACAGTGATAACTCATTGAGATGTGAGGTCATTACAGTGATAACTCATTGAGATGTGAGGTCATTACAGTGATAATTCATTGAGATGTGAGGTCATTACAGTGATATCTCATTGAGATGTGAGGTCATTACAGTGATAACTCATTGAGATGTGAGGTCATTACAGTGATTACTCATTGAGATGTAAGGTCATTACAGAGGCTATTCATTGCGATGTGAGGTCATTACAGTGATTACTCATCGAGATGTGAGGTCATTAGAAGGGGTACGCATTGAGATGTGAGGTCATGAGAATGAGGGGTACGCATTGAGATGTGAGGTCATTGAAATGATTACTCATTGAAATGTGAGGTCATTAATGGCTATTCATTGAGATGTGAGATCATTGGTGTTTATTACTCATTCAGATGTGAGGTCATTACAAGGATTATTTATTGAAATGAGAGGTTATTGCAAGGATTACTGATTGAGGTGGTGCTGGAACAATTGTCCTCTAACCTTAAACTGTGTTAGTTACATCAATAACCTAATCTTTCTAATCAGTGCTAATGAATCAGTCATTCAGTTATTGTCGAGGGCGGATCAGGAAATTTTGAAATTTCTATGAGGGATAATCAGGGAATTCCGGGTCTGTACGAACCCTGAACAAAGATTACCGAACAAGGTGCTCAACTATGTATCTCAAATAGATGTACGGTCACTAGAACAAGGATATTACAAGATAGACTACGATTGCCTCGCTAGAAATGACTTGAATTGTACAGTATTATTTTGTATAAGGCTTGGAACTGGTTTTGAAATACGGTCAAACCGGCTTTATTCTGATCGGCTTAACCCTTTCAGTGCGTCTACACCGGTATTGATGTAATTAGTAATTTGTAATTATCTCTATTGAAAAATGGCAGCAAGTGTCAAGCATAGTGAAATGCTAGTAACTAACGATATACCGCACTGCGGTGTAGACACACTATAGTGGTATTCCCATTGTTCAACACACTAGGGTGGAATTTTTTAGAATTTTCAAATTTTCTCTAGCACTATAGGGTATTAATTAGTCAGCACTGAAAGGGTTGAGGCTAAAAAAATGAATCAGCTGGGTCACTTCAGTAAACTGCCATAAAACTTGTAATCAGTACGTTTCCAAATGTGATCATGATTTGAAAAATAGTGAAGTACAGGGTATAGATCTATACCTGTGAACGTTTTAAGTTGAGTAGACTGAGAGACGAGGTATGAATTTTTTGAAGCCTAATCTGGTTATTATTTTCAGTCGAATTATACATAAATATATATGTAAAATATGATGTAAAATCAGAATTTCCCGTGAACCATTGAATTTCGTTCAAGTCCTAACTGATCCGAATTCAGTGGGTTTCACTGTGATCAATTTATTCCAGTCAGTTAAGTATGATTTTATGTGGGAAAGGTAAAATAGAGCAAGGGTTTACGGGAAGGTGTCGGTTATTTCACAGGGTTCCTACGAGTCCTTAAATATCTTTCAATTCTGGAAATCCAAATTTGAGGGGTTGAATAGTCCTAGAATTCTGAGCTTTCCCCTCAAATTCCGAAAATTCTTGATTTTGAAATTTAAAATCAAGCCCACACTCGCGATCGTGTCTATTTTGAAAATTTTTTCGAATTTAAGTGCCAAGACCTCGAAAGGTCGAAGTCCAGACCTCAAAGGTCTATTCAAAGATTTGTCTCGCCGAATAATACATTCGAAATAATCTAAAGTCTAACCCCGAAAAATTATGTGCCAAAATAAATACTTGAAACTGGATCGAACCAGAAATCGTCGGTTTTTTAATTCACTGCTGATGCCCTCGAAATCTATCTATGTATATTAAATCGGTATTTTTACACGAAAGTTGATATATTTCCGCGCGATTATGAAATAATAAATGAAAAATTATTGAAAAAATTTTTTGAAAAAAATTATGCGTTTAAAAATTGTATTCGAATTCATTATAAGGTATTCACCAAGTAGTCATTATAAAACATCTTGTCCACAGTTGTCAGTTCAAATTTGACTCGGAGTTAGCTCATCGAAAATGAGCGCTCTAACTCAAGTGTGGAACTGAATCCTGTTCCACAGTTGTGAGTTCAAATTTGACTCTCAGAGCTCATTGAAAATGAACACTAACTCACAACTGTGGAACTGGATCCCGGGGCCAGTTGCTCAAACCGGCAATAAAAAGTACCACAGTAAACGATGAACTTTTAATTTTCACATGGTCAACTTAACTTTTGACCAACTGGCCCTATGACTTAGCATAAATGTTTGTTAAATTGGTAACTGCCCTATGCATTTTCAAAGCAATGATGGACATTTTACTGCGTTCCTTGTAGTTCCAACGGAACCCGTATTGTATGTAGAACATGAATGTTATATTTTATGAGAAAATTGCTGACGTTTACCTCGCTTTTAGTCTGAATTGAATGTATTTTGTAATAAGAGAAAAACCTCTGTGTTATTTGATATTTTTGTAGCATAAAGAATGCCTAGTTCCACATATTTGGCTAGATCTTTAATGAGATAATTTCGAGACGTCAACAAATGAAATGGTTTCAGCCTGTCTGTGATTTTAAGCTATTATAATAATATATACCTTTTTAATTGATGAAAGATATTCTAATGTTGTTCTATTGCGTTTTAAGGCGTAGCTTCAGCCTTCAGTTCAGCGCAAGGGGTTCTATTTATTACTTACCGGTAATGATTTCTGCTCCGTGATTTAGAGACCCATAAGGACAGCTTGCAAGTCCACTTAGTCCTACTTTATCACATACAAGCCATCTGAAAAATATTTGTCACAGCACTTGGCCAAGTGACATCTGTAGCTACAGTGTGTGGGCAACACTTCAAAGGCCGTGGTTCCGTTGTGAGGTTAAGCGAATAATCCATTAGGGTTCAGTCTTGGGAAACCAAGATCTGAACGACATAAAGCATGACAAGCATTCGCTCGATTGAAAGCCCATCCTCGCTTGACAGGGTTTGATTGCTGGTCGCAGTTCATTTATTGATTCCGTGCAGCGACCACCGGTTTATGTCTTAAAACTAGTCCATGATTAAAAGTGCTCGATTGTGAATTCAATTCAGGTAATTTCACCATATTCATTTCCTTACCGTTACTTTTTCAGTCATAATTAAACCAATCGGACGCATCGTTTTTCACCGGCAGATTCGCTCTATCAGTACAACGCACCTTATTAACTAGAAATTGGCGACTCGAAAGAAAACCAACAGATTATACAACCTCGAACTCTTCACGGGTTGACATCTATTTATTTATTTCAATCATTACATGTATAATAGCTACCAGATAGATAAAATACTAACAATAATATATTAGTCATCGACTGTGATATGTGTTGCACCCCTGCCAGCAGTGAATACAAGCAATTCATCGGTTCCCAGCACCAGCACCTCTCTTTAATACCTGATATGCGTAATAATTATAACACCTCCATCCGTTACCTTACCTAACTCTTGTTTTACAAAATATATCCCTCATAAAATCAAAAGATAATTGAATTCTAGACCACTTCATCGAACCTCGCCGAATTTGGATGAAAATGAAATCATTTTTCTGATTTCTGAATGTATTTCTCTATCCTTAACTTCAACTCTTTTCTTATTATTGCCGACAAATTTCGCCGTTCTGGGTTCGACTATGTTTTACAGCGGTCCAAGTTCGACGAGGTTTACTGTAAAACACCATTTTGGACCCCCCCCCCATTTCTTTAACCCTTTCAGTGCGTCTACACCGCAGTGCGGTGTATAAATCAGTGATGGATTTTGCTAGTACACCGCACTGCGGCGTATTGATGTAATTAGTAATTATCTCTCTTGAAAGATGGAAGCACCTGTCAAACATAGTGAAATATTAGTAACTAACGATACACCGTACCGCAGTGTAGAAACACTATAGTGGTATTCCCATTATTCAACACACTCGGGTGGAATTTCTCAAAATTTTCAATTTATCTCCAGCACTATAGGGTATTGATTAGTTAGCACTGAAAGGGTTAATTAGTTGAGCTTAAGGGCCGGCTATCCGTACAAATCGTACGCAAAATTCTGTAGATTTTCAAGCCCACGTCTGCTTCTCTCGGTCATGATATTAAGCAATACGTTGATAGGGAAAAGTGGCCAATTTTTAACCCCTTCATGCCTCGGCTGTTTACGTGCTTTATAAATAGCGTATCTACCAAAAACGTGTAGAGATTCTAGACCCTCTATGGATGCGCGGTACATAAGGGCTAACTAACCCTAGTAGATACAAAATTCGACTTAAACCTAAAAACTAAATTCCATCAATTTCTATCTATTCTATATGTAAAATATCTGTGCTACACAAAAACCCTAAGTATAAAAATAATCTTTACCCTACGTAAAATAAAGTTGGTGGGAATGCATTTAAAACACGTGGTGGAATAAACGACTAAAACATTCATAGACCCAGCTCTCTACTCGGTATCGAGAATTTAAAATTTGAGTCTAATGTTTGTTTTTTTTTGCTACTCTTCACGATATGAGATTTTCAGCTATGAGTTAACCGCGCTATTTTCTGTCGCGAGCGCCGCGGTGGCGCTCGTGGTGCTGGTTCCGACGCTCTGTTTCTTGACGTCGCGTCGCGGTAACAATCCGATTCTCAAGGTCGTCACGTTCTTGTTGCCGCTGTGATGGCCCTTACCGATCGTCGATTCCAACTCGACTTTTTGCACCTTTTTGTCGAACGTGTCTCGTTCGTATCGACCGAGTAGCTGCTCGCGCAGCTGCTGAGACTGGTACGCCTTATTTCGAAGCTAAAATCGGGAGAAAAATATTCGTTACAATAAGAACAATTTGATGATGTTATAGGGGGATTTATTGAAGCAGCCGTCATTTTTTGGTAGGGTAGGCGAATTTGATGATGTCATAGGGGGATTTATGGAAGAAGCCATAGCATCTTTTTTTGGAAGGGTAAGTGAATTTGATGATGTCATAGGGGGATTCATAGAGGCAGACATCTTTCCTAGACATATCTAGTCCTATACATCAGAATCACTAGTAGACAATTTGATTAAGTCGTAGGGGGATCTATGGAGGCAGCCATCTTTACTGGAATGGTCTACTGATCAAGGTGATGATGTCATATGGGGGATTTATGCGATGGCAGCCATTTTCAGCACGAATCTACAGATTGAATTAATGAGTAACTCGATGATGTCATAGGGGGATGTATCTGTTGAGTTTGGATCTGTTGAGTTGCGCGCGAGATAACCGACCTGATTGGTGACTATTTCACGTTCTTCCAGTATGGACTGAGATTTGGCATCTTTCATAGCGATACTCGATTTGATATCTTCCAGTTTGGTCTCATCATCAACCAACACTCTGCAAAAAAAAAACAAATTCTCATTATGGATTGATTGTAGAATTCTATCCCCTGGACGCTTGAACTCTTCCCTGTTCTTATAGATCAGAGAATTCTACCAAAAATTCCCTGATTAAATCAGTGATATCCTCAGTGAAGACTAATCAAGAGGTTCCTTGTGTCACTCGTCACCGGCTAGAGCAACAAGACAACAAAAATTCAAATTCCCTCATTAAATCATAAGATATCCTCAGTGAGGGCTGTTTCTTATCAAGAGGTTCCTCGTGCCACTCATCAGCAAGAACAACAAGACACCAAAAATTCAAATTCCCTGATTAAATCGGTGATATCCTCAGTGAAGGCTTATCAAGAGGTTCCTTGCGTCACTCGTCACCGGCTAGAGCAACAGGACACCAAAATTTCCTGACTTTTCAAGAAAACAGTGCCTGTTTTTCTTGCAGGGTAAGACGTCAATCCAGAATTACCCGATCGGCAAGAGCTCCGTTTCCCCCTAGCCTCCTCACAGCACTCACCTGCTGAAATTCAAACGATGTATCTTTTCTCTCATACTTCGTTCGTCTTGAACGCGTTGTTTTTTCTGTTCCAAACTTTTATTGACGACGTTCTCGGCCTGACCCAATTTCTGGACGAGAAAATAAACGTGAAAAACATGTATCTAGATACAATACAACTACTCATAAAGCGTTTTGCGCGTCGAAGGCGTACATTTGACGCCCAGTTGAGACTCATTGAAAAATCATTTAGGTCTGATACAACTTCATCGAGTTACAGATATTCCTTCCTTGGTACTCGAGTACCATCGAGGTGAATTATCACTCAGACCAGACGCCCTGATATTTCTAATTGTATTATTTTCCATCAAAAATGAGTGTAATTTGATATCACAAATAGTAGTTCAATTGAAAATGATCTGTAGACTATTCTGATAATGAAAGTATTTTGATATTTTTCCTGTGCAGTTAGCTCAGTTGGTTGAGTGGAGGACTGGGAACCGAGAGGTCCCTAGTTCGAAACCACCTCTGGCGTTGGCTGTCGAGACACATACATGGACTAAGCTCTGCTAACTTAGTCAGGATGTGAGCCATAACAACCTATAAAAAGGCCCTGGCCATCTCTTAAGACCCACTAGGGTTACACTAACTAATTGCAGTTGGGACGTAAAACTCTCCTCTAAACCTAGTAGTTGATGTCATAAAAAGATTAGTAACTACTTATATATAGTTGTTGTAGCCAGGTCTGATATCTTAAACACAAATCTCCACACCAAAACAAAATAATGCGTATCTAATTCCATTGTCTCGCACAAATTATCGCTAACTGCGAAAAAAAAATTAATTGTCCCGTTTCATTCGAATTAGATGGAGAATAACGTTAAAATTCGGATCCCTATCAACCCTCGCCCCTTCGCTCGATAAAACTATAGAAACCGCTCACCATTTCTCTATAAGCCGTGATCTCTTCGTAATACTGTTTCATTTCGTCGTTCATGTCTTTCAGTCGTTGTTGAGTTTTTCTGAGACGTTTTTCGCGCTCCAACCTTTCGATGAGAAAAATCGACAATCAATAAACCGTGTGCATCTTGCGTTGAATACAAGCCTGACTACCCGATATCTCTAATCCTAGTCGTTTTCACCCAAATGCGATAATTTGGCATTAAAAACAGTTATTTGATTTGCTCCCCGACTATTCCCTAACCATGCACCCAACTTAACTGTTAAGAATCCAATCAATTAACACATTCAAATATGTAAGACATAGACGAAAACTATTAGATTTTACGCGTCATTTGATAATCTCAACAAATTTCCCTGATTATTCCCTAACTTTTTTAAAGAAAAAAAAAATTCCCAAACTTTTCCCGGAATTCCAGGTTAGTAGTCTAATGGAAAGTGTACTAGAAATTATTCTGATATTGATATCTAGGAAGTATTTGAGATTAGCAAACTACAACGTGAAACCCTCTCCTGAAACCGTACGATCATATATACTTACTGCGTTTCGACGATATCGCGTTCTTTTCTCGTCAACAACGCGCTCAAATTCTCTTCCGCTTTTTCGTGTCTCTGGCAGACGGACGATTTCAGATCTTCGAGTTTCTCCCTGAAATTAAATGAACGAAAATAATTCTGAAGATTCTTCAAAGAATCGTATCAACTGAAATTCTCCTGAGACTCCAATGATCCGTACCTGGTCGATTCTTCCAATAAATTAATCTTTCGCTGATGTTGTAAAACTTGCTCGGCATTTAAACTCTTGCGTTTCTACAAAATACGTGCATTTTGAAAAAATATATTTCAATAAATTCAACCATAAGCTACATTTCACGTGAGTTCAGTGCTTCACCCGAGACATTTTAAAAATGAACAAACACCAGATAATAGACATTTTATCAGTACACTTTTGAAAACTGATTATCCACACTTCACACGTGTGCTACACCTGAGATATTTGTAATTGAAAAACGCCACACGTAAGACATTTAATCAGGACAGTTTCAAAAACTGATCGTCCACACTTCACATGCGTTCAGTGCTTCATCGAAGATATATTTAATTGAAAATAAACTACAAACACCAGATATTAGACATTTTTTCAGCACACTTTCAAAAACTGATCGTCCACCTTCACATGTGTTCAGTGCTTCACCTGAGACATTTTTAATTGAAAATGAACTACAAACACCAGACATTAGACATTTTATCAGCACACTTTCAAAAACTGATCGTCCACACTTCACATGTGTCCAGTGCTTCACCTGAGACATTTTTAATTGAAAATGAACTACAAACACCAGACATTAGACATTTTATCAGCACACTTTCAAAAACTGATCGTCCACACTTCACATGTGTCCAGTGCTTCACCTGAGACATTTTTAATTGAAAATGAACTACAAACACCAGACATTAGACATTTTATCAGCACACTTTCAAAAACTGATCGTCCAGACTTCACACGTGTCCAGAACTTCACCGGAGACATTTTCAATTGAAAATGAACTACAAACACCAGATTTTAGACGTTTTATCAGCTAAATTTCCAAAATCCGATTGTCCCAAGTAGCAGACGTTACCTCGGTTTCCTCGTATTCTTTCGCCTCTCGTTTCGTTTCCGCGCGTTTCAACGTGAACTGCTGATGTTGTAGAACGAGATTCTGAAATTCTTGCAGCTCTTTATCGAAATCTTCCAGTCGTTTATCGACTCGTTTCTTCTTGTCGTCGTTTCGTCGACGTTGGTCTTCGATTTGTCGAAGCTTGAACGAAACGCGAAAATTGCGACATTTTAAAAGAGATTAGATGAAAATGACGATGATGATGATGATGATGGTTCATTATCAGAGTAATCCCACAATGATGATATCTTAAAGTTTTTTTCCTAAAGTTTCGAGGTTTATCTAAAATTCATCTTCAAAGAAACAGTAGGTAATAATTCAATACTGTTTCGGTGAAAATGAGATTCTCTCCAGGAGAAACAATAATAAATGATATTCGAAAAGCTTTTTTTAAGGAATAACATGGAATTTAGCTAAATCTGAAAATGCCAGACACTCAAACATCTCAACAAATCTTCAACAGACTTTTCCCTGATTTCTAGCTTCTTTTTTTACAAAATTATCCGAATTTTTTCAGAAACGAGAATATTCCCTGACTTTACACCGACTTCCAGGTAAGTGGTCACCCATGTCAGAGTTATTCTTTTTCACCTAAGCATTAAGTCCATAAACAAAACCTTTTCAAGTTTATCCTTTCGATAGTCCATCATCTTCGTCACTGAGAGCATACACAATATCAGAGATTAGTTGAAAATATTCACCTTTGAGAATTGTTGTTTTTGCGCCAGCGTTTGCCAGTGTTTCTCACTTTGTTCGATCGATTTTTCGCGTTCTCTGATCGTCGTTTCGAATTCTCGGTCGAGTTTTTTCTTACGTAGATTCTGCGAAAGAACAACGCGTCTCAAACGTCAGCGACTCGGAGAGTTAAACGCGGGTCTAGGTACAGAACGGAACCTCGTCGCAACGAACTTCTGGATCCAGTTCGACGACAGTTGCGAGTTAAGATTGACATCGAACTCTTACTCAGAACTGTGGAACCGGATCCGGTGCATCAGAAAATCTGTTCCGTATTACTTATAGTTCTATATATAGTAGAATCTCGTTACAACGAACTTTAGGGAACCACAAAATCCATTCGTTATAACCGATAGTTCGTTATATGTAATATGAAATTATCAAAATGTTCATACTTGTGAAGAAATTCTAATGTCTTTGAAACTGTATCAAAGGATATCCAAAAAGTCTTCACTGAAAGGGGTTAAATGAAGAGAAGTGACTCCATGATTTGAAAGTTTAACAATATGTTTTCATGCCTACATATCAAACTTCAGTTGGTAGGCATGGAGACATATTGTTAAACTTTCAAATCATGGAGTCTCTTTTCTCTCATGAACCCCTTTCAGCGAAGACTTTTTGGATATCCTTCAATACAGTTTCAAATGGATTAAAAAATTTTGATTTAGGTCGACTGCCTGTCCTTTCTGGTCCTACTAAGACCTTTATCAGGTATGTACTACCAAAACTGAGTGAGCTAGACCACCCGGAATGCTCTCAAGTCAGGTTGAAATAGACATTAGGTTTGTAATGAATCGTTCGTAGAGTAGCCGTGTTAACCTGGTTTAAAATAAGTAACGAGACGAGTAGTACTGTATAGGTTAACTATTTATTTGACGCATGAGCTTTCGCTAGTAATGTATAGAAGCTTCATCAGGTGAATGTGTGATGAAGCTACCATACGTTAGTTGCGAAAGCTTGTGCGTCAAATAAAATAGTAAACAGATAAATCGTTACGAGGTTCCGATTACGGTGATTTATAAAACTGACCCGTTTTTTCTGCCACTGATGATAACGTACGGCGAGGTTCTCACGTCTGCTGTTCTCGGCCTCGTCTTGTTTTAAACGTTCCAGCTCGTGTTCCTCGTCCCACCGGAGATTCGCTTTATTTCGTCGACGACGTAACGACTTTTCGCGTTCGTGTTTTTTCATCAAACACTCGAGAATTTTCTCATCCTGAAAAAAAAAAAATGATATTCATCCACCAGACTCTCTACAGATCAGCCATTCCTGGATATACAGGGGCGCTATAGATCGGTCATTACTTGATTTGAGGAGTTTTCATCAAAATTTCATCAAATTTTGAGAAAACGTCTGCATCACTGTCATATCTCAATAACTGTAGACTCCTCCTAAATCAGTACTGTTTATCTCAGTAAACCATTAGTTCAGTGGTTTTATAAACAAATCTTTATCCTATACACTAGCTAAACTACTAGGTTAGATAAAATCCTGGAGCCAGTTCCACAGTTCTGAGTTAAGGTTTAACTCAGAGTAAACTAATTGAAAATGAACTAGTTTTAACTTAGAGTTAACTCTAACTCACAACTGTGGAACTGGGTCCTGGGACTGATTCAGGCGTTGTTCACTCTACAACTACAAACATTTCTAATTTCTCAAAACTGAAGAAGTTCACAAGGAGCTTTAGGCATTTCGTTCAAAATAACAGCGCCTCTGCTCACCTAAAGAGCATCTACCAGTAAACCACCCCTAACTCAAAATTGAAATTATATTCTGGCTAATTTCGTCCCGGTCTCCGGTTTTCCACGTAATACGCGAGTTCACCCTTATCTCAGACATACCTCTCTCGAGACTTGAGCGTTTTTCAAATTTTTCAGTTTGTTTCGTAGCTTCACGTTGGAAATCGTGCCGACGTTCTCCATCGATTTACGACCGAGGGGCGTGTCGCGCGTGAACTTCAACTCCGACAACGAAACAGACGGACAGTTCGACTTCGCCGGCGACAACGACCGATCAACGCTGGATTGAAAACAAGAGAATCATTTCATATTCAGATTATTGAAAACAAATCTAGAAAAATACAATCAAACTCTGATAGGTCATCTGATAACTTAACCTAATGTAACGCCCCTCACCAGAGCATTTTCCCATATTCATATTTATTTTCGATTCAGTTCAGTATTTGAGGCACTGATTCGCCATCTATGAGTAAATAGCTGTGTATAAACCTGCGTATTTACAATTCAATTTACTAAGTCATCATTAGGATAAGTCACGTCACTGAAGTCATCTCTTTTTGTATGGAAGCCATTATTAGGACAAGTCGTCGCTTTACTGAAGTCATTCGAGTTTTTGAGAGTCGGTTTGTTTTTTCTAATTCAATTTACTAAATCTAAGTCATTATAAGGATAAGCCGCCACATTAGTGAAGCCATCTCTTCTTTTCGAATCTCAATTTGTATTTCAAATTCAATTTACTAAGTCAGCATAAGGAAAAGTCGAAGCACATTCGTGAAGTCGTCTGTATTCTTAAGTCTCAACCTGTCAGTTCAATTCGATTTACTAAGTGCAAGTCATTAGTTAGATAAGCAATTGACACATACAACTACGACTGAAGCTCGTACTCACCTGCCAGCGCTTTTAGTTCGACGACAACTCGACATCGGGGTCGACGTTAAATATCGCCGCGGTCTCGAAATTCTCTCCTCTCCTCCGAACGATAATCTGCTGAACAAGAATTAATCAAAATAACAGATTTAACGAATTTGAAGTCAGGGCCCACGGGTCGATGAACTCTTCTCTAGAATTCTCACGCTTTTTAGTAAAATAGCAGCATTTTTTCCTGATTTATCACAATATCGCACGCGGCGGTTACTAATCACAATCCGGACGGATTCTAAGTAAAAGCTTGTCCTAAATCGCGGCTTTGGCATAAATTCTGAGCTTGACGGTAAATGGCATAAACAGGGCCCAGTTCCGCAGTTGTGAGTTAGAGTTAACTCTGAGTTTAAGTTGGTTCATTTTTTCAATGAGTTAACTCCGAGTCAAATCTCAACTCGGTACTGTGGAACTGGACCAGGGGGATCAAAATATTTTGATGGACACATTTCTTCATGGATATTTCAAATAACAGCATTACTGGCGATAAAAATGTATCCCGTATGAAGCAGTGTTTTGATCGTGTATTTACCCGCGTAAATCGGAAGATCTGTCGATCGGTCGATTCGTCTCTGCCAGGGTCAAGGCCGTTCGCAATCGCTGTAAACTGCCGATATCTTTTTCTTCGTCTGGAAAGTTTAAGAATTTCGAAACAATAGAATTCAACCTTTACGATCTTTAATTTCGCGGAGACATTTTCACTAAATACGATTTTCCATTTCCGATACTATTGATTCGATTCGAATACCGGAAACCGGTTTTTTCGACGTACCTATTTTCTCAGCGCCCTCCGATTCGTCCGTCAATCGTTTCGTCGTCTCGGCCGTCGACGAATCGCTCAAACCAAGTTTTCGCTCAGAATCTTCTTTCATAATTTTGTCTTGTTGCTCGCGACACTGTCGTAACATTTCTGAAATAAAAACATCATTATCAATTAAGAGTTAAATCCATGATTAGGATAAAATAAGTCTATAAAAACCGGCCTAAGGAGTTTTTTTATTAACCCTTTCAGTGCTGACTAATTAATACCCTATAGTGCTGGAGATAATTTGTAAATTTTTAAAAATTCCACCCTAGTTTGTTGAATAACGGGAATACCACTATAGTGCGTCTACACCGCACTGTGGTGTAGACGCACTGAAAGGGTTAAACTTCATCTTTTAATTATATTCAATTATATTCAAAAATTTCAAGGTAAATGATTGTTTTTAATTCAAAAAACAAATCCGACTCACTTTGTCGTTGATTTTCGATCTCGTCGTAGCGTTTATAGATCGTACGAAGCGGAATTCCTTGCGGTTCGAGCTCGTCTTGGAAATCAGCTAAAGATTTGTATAACAGAGCGGCCGGCTACAAAACAGATTTTCTTTTTTGAATTTTCGATTTTCATTTTGATGAAGAAGAATTCGTTGAAATATCACGGGTGGATCTGCGAACATTTGGAAGCCCGGGGTTCAGAAGGAAAAGAAAAGGTATTTCTCGGATAGAACCGCCAAGTCGAAGGTCTCTATTGGGGTTCAGCGTGGTATCGCCTCGGAGATATTTTTGAAGAAATACATATGAAAGGTTGCAATTTTCGAGAGGATGAAATTTTCAGATTTTAACGATCTTTGTCTCGACGAAAAAGGCAACTTGAATGGGTAGGCAGGGGTCAGGACCCTCGAGACCCCCTCCTAAATCCGCTCCCGAATGTTTGCTTCGCGTAAATTCGAGGTACCTTAATTCCGAGTCGGGAGCACGCTTCTAACGACCGAGGACTCGTCAACACGTATTTACAACCCTCGAATTTCGGATCGTCGAGGTTGTAGAGGTCGATGTAAGGAATGTTTTCATCGCCGGTGACGTCTTGAGTCGCCGGTCGGGTGATACTGATACTCGGCGTCGTATCGGCCGGTCCATCGCAGTCAGTCGTCGTGATGGCCGAATATTCCATTCCTGTCAGTCTCCGACTCGCTGCTGGAAATAATCAAAATGTTTTTCAAGCAAGAAGAGGTATTGTTTAGAAAATAGTCAGAGTTGTTTGTTGTTGGGGTACAGTGACAGCGCGCGCCTCCCTCTCATCCTCTCTCTCTCTCTCTCTCAATTATGCTTCTTTCCGACTAACTCCCCTTCTTACTATAATCCCTCTCTCCATCTCCCCATCTACTAGTCTTACAACACCATTCTCTCCCCCCGGCCCCATCCCTCGGCCCACGGCACAGGCACAGTCCCAGCCAGTCACAACTTCAGTTACCCCAGCAGTATCCTACTCTCTTTAGACCGTTGGCCGGGGGAAATTGTATTTGTCCTTCTTTGACTCGGTGTGAATTACGAATTCAAATTTTAAAATTTTCACGAACGGACCAAACAATGACAATGTTGGTGGTGGTTGATAATATAAATGGTGAGTGATTGTTGTTTAATGTCTATTTACCGGTTGTAAATCAATAACGTTTCGGTTTAGATTCACCACGGCTCAGCAGCAGAACGCGCAGAAATTTCAAAAAACAAGTTCAGACGCGAACCTGGAAATTCGAACCCGGAAGTCAACAATAAATCATCCACCGTGTAAATATTATCGCGCGGCTAAGATATCAACTGGGTGATCTTCGTAACCGTAGATTAAACCGCCAATTACGGTAATTACTGCAAACAGTCCATATCCGAGTTTTACCAACGTTGCATTTTTTGTTGGATGACAGTTCTCAACAAACTTCTTAGATCGTTTTACATTCTGACATAAAATCCTTGAAAAAATGAGACAGTGATTAACATTGATTAATTGATTGATAGGTAGGAGAAGGAGGTAAGTTTCATCATCATTTCGGTGCCATCATTTCTAATTAAGTAATTAGTTAATTACTGTCGTGAAAAATTCTACAAACTGTAGTGTAATGAAGCAGCATGTCAAAAAAGAAGCGTGTCAAGTCAAGAATCTCGAAAGTAGATTCCCGAGACTGGCACTGTGGCAAGACAACCAACGTCGGGATTGCCACGTCGGGACTGCCACGTCGGGATTGGCAGATGACCAATAGATTTCATTTATTATTGTTTATCGTCGTTTTAAATGTTTTTAACAAACAGGGCGAAATGGATAAATAAATATCTGATATTTTATTTTTATTCGAATGACTTCTAATTCATTTATAAAGCGATGATGTTTATTTATTTATTTCGTTCCAGTAGCGAGCAACGACGCCGTCGCGATTTCGAAAATTCGGTGAATCGACGGAGAAATGGACGCCGTCGGCGCGGTAACGAGTCAATTATTGAAACAGCGCAGCGGAGAATTCGATCTGGAGAGTATCCACACGTTGAAACTATCGGGTCTGGATATCGCGGATCTCGGTTGCGTCGGAGAATGCGCGCAATTAGAACGCCTCGATTTATCTCGTAATTCGGTCAGTCGTTTGTACGCTCTCGCCAGTTTAACGAATCTCCAATATTTGAATCTGTCGGCGAATCGAATCGCGAGCCTCGAAGGTCTGCAAACGCTCGATAATTTGATCGGTTTGAATTTATCGGGTAATTTGATCTGCAGCGTCGATAGTCTGCAGACGCTCGCCGGTTTGGAGAAACTCGAACAGCTCCGCCTACAGGAGAAACTGGAAAACGGTCTGACGAATCCGGTTTGTTCGAACGTGAATTACGCCGCGGAAGTCCGCGCGATTTTACCGAAATTGAAAATGTTGGACGGCGAAAAACTTTCGGGTCGCGGTCGCGATTTCTACGAGCTCTGCGCGGAAATCGATCGCGATCTACGCGACGGAATCTGTCGCGACGGTCCTGTACGCGAGAAAACGATGCCGACGCCGTGGTTACCGTCGAGTTATTGGGCGGTCGCCGGCGCGTGCGAGGCGGACGATCAGATCGCGTCGCAAGCCGAGGAACAGGTCGACGAGTTTTTGACCGATTGTCGTCGACTCGGCGAGCTGTCGACTGCCGTGCTCGACGATATCGAGCGTAAAATCGGACGGACTGAAACCGAAACGGAATAATAAGAATGATGAAAAAACTGTTTACGATCGAGAAAAAAGATGAATTTCAATTTTCATTTAAAGAAAAAACAGTCAAACTTGATTGAGTTTTGACCCCCCCCTACCTTTTCACCTAGTGCCCTTTCATCTCATCTGTGCTGATCTCGATCTAATATAAGATTGAATGAAAATATACGAAGATATTCAAAATCATCTGGGGGAGGACCCCCTCTAAGGGCTTTGCGCCTCCGGAACAGCCCCCCCTTTCCTATCTAGGGATCCACCCCGGTATACATCAGATTTAGTCTTCACACTACTTTGAAGTCGTCACTATTTTCGAGTCGTGATTCTTATTTCTAATTCAATTTCGCGAGTTCAAGTCGTCATTTTTGCCTTAGTCATCAACATAATGATAATGATTGTCATAGCTATTTTACAACTGATACGAGTTTGACTGTATCTCTGTTAGTAATCTCCGTCCAGTGATGTTATATATTGTAGATTGTTTATTTATTGAATTATTTCAGAAAGTTTGGAATAAATTTTGATGAATTATGTTTTAAGTAGTTTGTGATCTTCTATCTCTTCTTCACGGGCAAGTGTTCAAAAAAGAAAGTTTTGAATTGATGACCTTCATTTTATTTCAAGGATGTCTTTCACGTCGTCTTGGTTATTGGTGGCTGGTATGGTTGTCTCGTTCGTGCACCAGGGGGCAGCATCGTATGGAGATCGTTCTTGGATATTTCGGAGGTGTTATACGCACTGCGTGAACTCTGTGCGAAAATGTCCAAAAACCGATAACAGGGTGAGTTGAAACCGAGAGGGTCAGTCAGTTATGATTTTTCGAAAACCGGTTTTGAGGGTCAGACCCTGTGTAAGTCATCAACTACAGCAAAACTTGCTGCAAGTCATCATATTTGTGATGATAATTTTGTGACTTATCCTAATGATGACTCAAACTTAGTAAATTGAATTGCAGATATAAATTGGGACTGAATGATAGAAACAACTTCAGTTATGTGACAATCTCTCCGAATCTGGGGCTTTCAGAGTTGAACTTCGAAGTTGAGTCTGTTTTCTATTTGTTAAGGTATTGAATCAGGCTGTGTACATGCGCGTGTTAGGCTGGACGTGTACTGACGAATGTACGTACGATTGTATGTGGGAAACCGTCGAAGCTTTTCAGAAAGATTCCAGTCCTATCCCTCAATTTTACGGCAAGGTAAGATCAGAACAAGACCGCCAACTAAATCCTCCCTAAGAGTTAGTCAAATGACTGAACTCCTCCAATCCATTCCTATTCAAGTCGTTTTAAAAGTCCACCCAACTCCTAGATCCGCTGAATGATTTTGTCATTAAGATTAATGAAGATCTGTCTGTTGTTTATTAATATTCTAGTGGCCATTCATCCGTCTGCTTGGAATGCAGGAACCGTTATCTGTTCTGGCGTCGATACTTAACGGTGCCGGTGTATTCTATATGTTACTCAAGTTTAGACGCCTCGTCCCTCCATCTGCTCCTATGTATTACGTCTGGCAGTTTTACTGCATTGTAAGTATTTTCATCCATTCCTCCACTAGAGGGCGGGTTCTTGTCTCCCTCAGTTTGCTCCTATGTATTACGTCTGGCAGTTTTACTGCATTGTAAGTATATTCATCCATTCCTCCACTAGAGGGCGGGTTCTAGTCTCCCTCAGTCTCCTCCTATGTATTATGTCTGGCAGTTTTACTGCGTTGTAAGTATAGTTGTTCATCCCGCCACTAGGGGACAGTATTCTTGTCCCTCCGTCTCCTCCTATGTATTACATCTTGCAGTATTACTGTGTTGTAAGTATAGTTGCTCATTCCGCCACTAGAGGGCGGGACTCTTGTCCCTTCGTCTGCTCCCATGTATTATGTCTGGCAGTTACATTGCATTGTAAGTATAGTTGTCTATTCCTCCACTAGAGGGCGGGTTCTTGTCCCTGTGTAATCGTAATCGTAATCGTAATCGTCTGCAATGTTTTATGTCTGGCTGTGAGTATACTGTAGTTCTCCATCCTTTCGCTACTGGGTTTTAGTTCCCCATCCTTCCACTAGGTGTTTCATTTCTTATTCCTCGGTTAAAGCATAACCCGGTAATCAAAATGTAGTACAGCATATTTCTTGCGTCCAATTTCAGATAGTTATGAATGCCTGGTTCTGGTCGGCCATATTTCATTCTAGGGACACATCATTCACTGAAAAAATGGATTATTTTTGTGCCCTGTCCCTCGTACTAGCTTCACTATATACCTGCATATTGAGGTCAGTATAGCAAGTGTTCAGAACATTTCATCACAGGAGAACATTTAAGGATATATGAAAAGAATGATGCTCTAAATTGAACTTAATCATTTTCAGGTTAATCGGAACACATTGTAGGAGAAAGGTCGCTATAGCTACTATCGTAATATCAGCGTTCTACGCGCAACATGTTTACTATATGGGATTTGTACACTTCGATTACGGTTATAACATGACAGTTAACGTAGCAGTCGGTAAGTAGACTTCAAATTAGTAGTTACCTAATCGTCGGGGGTAAGCTTTCATAATCGGATGGGCTTATAACAACTTATGATGTGGCTTGTGAAAGTATCCGATGAGTGAAACTAAACCACAGACAGGTGACTGACTAACTTCAAATTAGAGAGGACCAACTGAGCACGGTAGGATGATATGATTATGTAGTTCTTTCTCAGTCATTGTGTAGCCCTGGTTCGAATATCTTATCATCAACCAAGGCCGTACCTAGCATTTGAATTTTGGGGGCAGTGAAACCCGATAAAGGGCAGTTCTGATAGAATAATGATATTTGCGGAAAGGACACTTTTCCCAAATTTTTGTCCCCTGCTAGATAGGGCCCTGTCAACTATTCAATTAATGAAATTTAGAAGAATTTTACTGTTGTTTATTTTCAGGAGTAGTGAATGCTACCGCGTGGATTACATGGTGTTTGCCGAGGCGCAAAACTAAACCCCACGTTCGGAAATGTATTGCGACTAATTTACTGATATCGGTGTTATTGTCGTTAGAATTAGGAGATTTCCCGCCAGTTTTATGGATAATGGACGCTCATTCTCTGTGGCATCTCGGCACTATTCCAGTACCGTTCATATGGTTGAGGTATGTATGCAACTGAGTCCAGGATCCAGTTCAACAGTTCCCAGCTAATGCAGGGTTTAGGTACTAGTCCAGGGCCCGGTTTTATAGGCTGGTATTACCTTTAGCCCGGCGGTTAACTTAATTGAAAATGTTAGCCCCTAGGTTAAAGGTAATACCGGTCCATAAAACCTGGCCCTAATGATCCTGCAAAAGTTATGGAAATAAGTAATTACCTTTGTTTTCATAAACGTAATTCAGCCTTAATACCTAATATCCAGAAGCTATGAAAATTTGTAGGCCCTATATCTGCCCCTAGAAAATGGAAAAGGAAAAATCAAAGATCGCAAAGCACGAACCCTGTAAGCAGATTTTGGAATGAACCAATTTTAACTCTTAATTCTAACCATGTACTCTGTGTTTTAGAAGAGTCCATGGCCAAACTTAGCCCAGAACTACAAAACTCGAACAAACCGGCAGTTTGACCCTAGAGTTTGCCGCCCCAGTTTCTTTAAATTCGATCCACTATATTGATTTTTCAGTTTTGCAATCGATGATTGTTTAGATATGAACAACAGTTTGAAGCAGACGCAGAAAGTGTTACCAACATCAGTGAGCGTCGTTGACACCCCCGTTTGTGTGGACACTCCGACAGATCCAAGAGGTGCGATGAAGAAGGTGGATTAGGATCAATATGTTGTTTTCCTTTTTTTTAAGCTTGAGCTTTAAGTGAACTTGAAACTCTTTGATAATGATAACAAATTTGATTTGTCTCTATTTGTAATAATCTATTTTCTAAATATTTATGTTATTTTGTATAATGTTATGTGCGTTTGTGGATGATCTATAAGGATCGAAATGGAATAAAACCAGTAAAACAATTAATGTTTTCTTCAAGTTTTTGCTGTCCAAGATACTGGAACTGGATAAAAGGATGTTAGTGACTTTCACTAGAAATTGGAGGTTTCCAGAATCTAAACTTAATTTTTTGAATTAATTCCCCGACATAATTCGGTAAAGAACTACTTGAAAATGTTTCCGGCGATACACAGCACGACCGAATTCCAAAATGGCGGCCTCCATGGGAGCCTTGGGCTTGCGCGTCGGCTTCAAAAACCTGTTAAAAACGAGTCATTTACCTCATCTAGCAGCATTTAATGGCTCGACCAGGAGTTTGAATTTTTCTTCACGGAATCCTACTGACTTTCTGAGGTTAAAAACCGCGATTGGATCGACCAGCGTGCGGTTTTATTCCTCCAACGACGCGACCGGTAGTAAAAATACCGCCGCGCCCCCTACCGGCAGTATTACCGAACAATTCATGCAGAGCAAAATAGCGGCGCAAGAATCAAACAGCGGCGAGAAGGAGGGGAGTAAGGACGAAACGAAAGAGAAGGAGAAACCGTCGTCGAAATGGACGGGAAAGAACGCGTGGAAACTGGGGTTGGTGTTTATGGGCGGAGGCGCCGTGGTCGTCGGAGGTATGATCCTCTACGAGTGGGGATCGCCGCGCGTCGATAAAGACGGCAACGTCGTCGTCGACGAGTTCACCGAGCTGCCGCAGTGGCAACAGATCCCGAAACGGGCGTGGCGCGAGTTCAACTTCTACAAACAGATGATACGCGATCCGTCGAGCGAGAAACTTCTGCCGGACCCGCTACGCGAACCATACTATCAACCGCCGTATACGCTCGTACTCGAGATGACCGGCGTACTCGTGCATCCCGACTGGACTTACGGCACCGGCTGGCGGTTTAAAAAACGTCCGGGAATCGATTATTTCCTGCAGCAGGTCGGGCCGCCGTTATTCGAAGTGGTGATCTACACGCGCGAGCAAGGATTCACGGCGTCGCCGATCCTCGATAGTCTCGACCCGAACGGATACATCACGTACCGACTTTACAAAGACGCGACGCGTTACATGAACGGCGCGCACATCAAAGACTTATCGTGTTTGAATCGCGACGAATCGAAAGTGATCATGGTCGACTGCGACGCGTCGGCCGTGCAGATTCAACCGCGCAACGCGATCACGTTGAAACGATGGCGCGGCGCCGACGACGACCGCTCGCTCGTCGAACTGGCATCGTTGCTACGCGCGATCGCCGCGAGCAACGTCGACGACGTGCGCACGGTGCTCGATTATTACAACGCGCACGACGACCCGCTCGACGTGTTCAGGGAGAATCAACGCAAGTGGCAGGAGGAGCAGGAACGAATCGACGCGGCCAAGCAGACGGAACAACAGAATCAACCGCTCGTTAAATCGTACGCGCCCGGATTCTTCCGACGCAGATAGAAATAAAAAACCTGACGCATCGAATATAAAAATACGAAGACTATCAGTGAACTGGATGTTTGCCAAGTACTGGTTTGCTTTTTTGGTCGGGTTTCATGAAGATTTTAACCCTGTCGTTTTTTTTGGAATGACTACGGCCTATTTTAACCCTTTCAGTGCGGACTAATACCCAAAAGTGCAGGGGCCAGTTGCTCAAAAGTTGGTTAAAGAAAACTGGCGGATAAATACCATAGTAACAATGCAATTTCAATTATCACTATGTCAACTATCCACTATTTAACTCTAACCAACTTTTGAGCAACTGGCCCCTGGAAATAATTTGAAAATTCCATTGTAGATGAAAGGGATAAGGTGTAGCCCTATTTGTGCGCCCTGATTTCTTACTTCTATTGGATTACAAGCTCTAACCAAAATACCACATACAGTTTAATGTACTAATTACTTAAAGGGCAGCACCTTACAGGTCAGTCTGCTAAGATCCGGGGGTTTACTGGAAAATGCGATCGTTTACGGCAGGAAAGGGTTAAGGCTTCATGAAAGTCGATCCTAGATAATAGAGTCTCGTGCACGTTGTAAAAACTCTTAATCCAGTCAAAACTTAAAAAGCGATGTTTATGTTTTCTACTCGGTGACAGATGGGGTAATGACTGAATTTAGATCGTGTTTTTACAACGTGGTCTAGTATCATATTGATATACCTGAGAATTATTGTGAAATGAAGAATTGATTTATTAAGATTTTATGTTTAGTTGTTATTTCATTGTTTGAGTCCCAGATGGTGAGCACGCATCACAGGGAGGAGAGCGGTTTGATGCAGGAGCGTAGCGATGAGCGCCAGGAGAGGAATCCACGGAAGCATGTCTGCACAGTGTGAGAGAGCGGAGGTGAATAAATTCTTATGCTTACACACTGTGGTCAGCCGGTGACTATTCCATTGTGTTCAATTGCGCGTGTGAATGATATCAACAAACTCTGAAAAACCGCAATTGTCTCTTTATTGTTGAATAGAGCATGGACTATATACGTCCATGAATGGGGTTATCGAAGGTTCAACTGCCGTGTTGAACACGCGCCAGTAGCCAGCTGAACAATATCGTGGAACTTTAATAAGGCCATATTAAATAAATTACTTGATTCCCAACAGCTCCCCTCCGAATTCAGCCACCACCGCCTGGTTTTTCACTAAGTTTTTTGATTACTGATAGCTATAGTATAAAGTAAGTATCCAGCACACGTTTCCTGCTGCACACACGTATAATAGAGCTTTTGGAATATTTCGTATTTTATATATAATACTGTAGTCTCCCCTTCAATGATATTTTTTTCACGACTTCTGATCAGAGAATAACATATTTTGCTGCTCTATGAAAAAATCTCCAAAAACCGGTACCAAGGTTATGTATCAGCTTCTGTGTTGATGCTGTCAACACGGGTGTTTAAAACATGGTCTTCGTTTTTAGTACCGGTAGTGCATTTTAGTTTCGCAAAGTGCATAGGTCTTCGTTTTAGTAGTGCTTACTGTCTGTCACACCTACTCTCCGTGCGACGTTTTGGTCCGTAATTTCGTTAATAATCGGTTTATCTACCTTTATTATGCATCAATTTGTTCAGTGAGGAATTTGCATTCAGAAATAAACAACAATTTTTACTAAAGTTGTTTTTGTTTTCATTTATGAGCGATAGTTTACTCAGCATACGCTCGCGTAATGCTGAAAAATCCGCTCCGCGGACGCTCGGAAACGTTACAGTGACGTCATCACCTGCTCATTAGCATATCAAAATACAGTAGGTGGCGCTACGTGACGGGCCATAAAAGCCGTTTTTCAGCATTACGCGAGCGTATGCTGGGTGAACTATCGCTGATAGATGAAAACACAAACAAATTTATGCCAGTTCATGATTTATTTCTGAATGCAAATTCCTTACTGAACAAATTGATGCATAATATTTACAGATCAACCGATTATTAACGAAATTACGAACCAAAACGTCGCACGAAGAGCATGTGTGACAGACAGTAGTTTTAGTAACACCCAGTGAATCTTGGAAATTGTTTAATTTACAAAAATAAATTGTCTAAAAAACTTCATACACAGTGTACAACGTTGTAGCTCACACCATACACGTGGAAAGTGGTCTATTTGAGTCATTGGGGAACTTTGCGAGCAAGTGTTACCTGGACTCCTGAGGAGCAAGGTCTCAAACTAGCTCCCTTCTTACAAAACTTCCATCGTAAATGATACAAAAACCTGAAGTTATTGAACAAGATTGAAAATTGAATTCACGACGAAAAGTTTCATTTCATTCGTTCAGAACTTTCATACAAAACATATTCACAATTCATTTTTCCTGTCATTATTTTATTGAAGGTATTTATTATAAAACACTTAAACGAAAAGTATTGGAACTACATATTAATATCTAGTATACACTGTACATTATTCATTGAAGAAACCATCAGGAAAATATCATTAACGTTTCTCTATTTTTAGTCTGAAAAAATTGATACCTTGTTTCTCCGCTCTGCCGAGCTTGAAGGTTAACCCGGCCGGCCGCCTATCTACCCGGTACATTATTTATTTAAAATCGTGATCAATTTTACCATTACACACCCGGCAGATAGAAATGAACTAATTACAAATGTTATTATATTTTACATAAATGACCCGGCCGCTGCAGAGAAACAATGTTTCATTTTGTTCAGCCGAAACAGTTATTTGCAAAGTATATGACTGTATTTTCCGGCAAGAAGCTGATTTTAGAGCCGTATTACAAAATTTAATTTCGTACAAAAATACATGATATAAACGGTTTACAGATTCTAGTTAGCGCCACTGCCCTCTGAACGACAACATTTTTCCGAGAACAAATTTTGCTCGAATTAATGAAAATATCATTCTTTACTGCCAAATTGGTTATGTTAAAATGCCATACTTTTTCATCGGTTCCTAACAGTGACGTTATAAAGGAGTCTCACTGTAGGGCTCTTCAATACATCAGAGATTCAAGCAACTAATCGAAGGAGAAAGTGTTTTCCATAATTCCGGCGGTGCCTCTATCTATAACCATGGATGCCAGGCAGGATCCATTCTACACAGATTATCGTGACTATTTGCCGCCGCTACTAACGTACTGACTTTACTTTCAGCTCCTTCAAACGTGGCCAAATCTATTCAATGAAACAAGAACACAGGCATTGAAATAACTATGACGTAGAAATTTTTGCACTGACGTAAAAAAAGGGGATGGTCGATGCAGCGGGGGATCGACTACTTAGGGGGATGAAGGAGAGAACGATGTAGACGAGTAGAGAAGGGGAGAAGAAAGAGGAAGGTGGAGAGGAGGAAGAGAGAGTGACTTACTTTGTAATCTCGTTGAAATAGCATTGACAGATTTACTGACCATCTGTATCAGTTTTTCACCCTCCATATCTACAGGTTGTTGTCCTGGTGTTGTTTCATCTTGTTTCTACAATTACATAATAGCATAACAGATTACTATAAATTCCCCAAGTGAATCTGCTGCAGGCGAATGGAGAAATTCCCCGATTGAAATTGCTGCAGGTTAATGGAAAAAGAGTCAATTTGTGGCAGGTGAACAGAGATTTCTTCGATCAAAATGTTACAATTTAATCAGACTATCAAAATTTTGCAATTTATTCAGACTATCATGAATACTGTAGTTCAAGTGAAGGCCCTGCTGATTAAGTTTAGAATAAGGGTCTGCAAACTCCATTCACATAAATCAACACAGACCTTATCGAATACAAGTCCCGCAAAACTATATTCTAAACCATGCTTTTTGTACAAACCTTTTTATGCCAGGTGATGTATTCATCTCGCAGGATAGCTCGTAACAAACTGACCAGTTTATATTGCGGTTGTACGAAACAGCGGGCGGCGGCGACCATACCTGCCGTCAGAGGACCGGTGACTCCGGTCGGGGTGAGGAAATCTGCGATGTTCGGGGTCAGACGGAACGGCACCGGTCGGTTCGCATCCAATTCACCTACGAATCAATGGAAATCACATTTCTTATATCCATGTGTTATATTTGAGAATTGTTTTTTAAGGATTCCTAGTGTTAGGAATCGTTTGCTGTCAAACAATGTCATGTTTCTGTAGAGGATTATGCTGGGCGGACAATTTCGGCCCATTTACAAATTCCCTGCAGTTTGTCCCATGATAATATACACAATTCATCGAGTGAATCAGAGAAATTTCTATATTTCAAATGTTACATATCATTTTTCGTTGAATCACATATTAATAAAGAAACACATCGTCAATAACATTATCTGCTTTTCCTGAGTTTTCAAAGTTTTTGGTAAAATTTGTCAAATTCCCTGAGTTTTCCCTGATTTTTCTGATTCCCCGAGTTTGCCAGGTTTTCCAGATCAGTGGTGACCCCGAGTCACCATTAAATAGGTCACATGTACGTTACTGGCCTAGTTTACTTGATTGGTCTACTGGTTAGTACGCTTGCTTTCTACGTATGAGATCCGGGTTCGATCCCCGGTAAGAGCAGACGACCGTAGTACGTACCTGTTTGATCATCGATATCCAGTTTGAAGTAAGAGATGTTTAGGAATCCGCAGTCCTGGTGTAAATACATCATGTCCGGATTCATACGAGTCAAATGAAGAACGAACTCGGCGAAACCGGACAGAGCCAATTGGATCGTCAACTAGAATTCGATAAAATATCACATGTAATAACATCTTTAGCATCTAAAAACCTGGGGCCGGTTGCTCAAAAGTTGGTTAGAGTTAACCAGTGGATGGTTGATATGGTGACAATTGAAATTTCATTGTAACTATGGTATTTAACCACTGGTTATCTTTAACCAACTTTTGAGCAACCGGCCCCTGGTTTCAAAACAGTTTTTTTTGTTGATCTTAATTGAAAACAGGATAAACGCTTAACCCTTTCAGTGTTGACTAATTGATACCTTATAGTGCTGGAGATAATTTGATTATTTTGAGAAATTCCACCCTAGTGTATTGAATAACGGGAATACCACTATAGTGCGTCTACACCGTGGCGCGGTATATCGTCAGTTACTAGTATTTCACTATGTTTGACACGTGCTGCCATTTTTCAAGAGATAATTACAAATTACATCAATACACCGCAGCGCGGTGTACTAGCAAAATCCATCACCGATTCATACACCGCACTGCGGTGTAGATGCACTGAAAGGGTTAAATCATCGACTGCAGGTTAACTCTGAATAATGAGGTTAATATCAGTCTACCAGTCGACAAAACCAATTGCTAACTTACATTCTTCCTGAACGTCCAATAATCAGTAGCGTTTGGGAACGTGTGCACGGCCCACTCTTTCAGTAAAACCCTCGGCACGATATTCGCCTGCACCTCTTTCAGTATATCGCGCAGCACCTGGTGACTAGCCTGCGAACCGCGCGCCTGCACGGTCGCCAGACGCTCGTAGTAACGACTGATCGGCGCCGAGTAATCGACCGAGCGTTTCGCGCAGCGTTGCTTGTAAATCGACATCAGCGAAATCGACGCCGGATTGTCCTCGACGAGTCGCATCTGCGGCGACACGGCGACGACGCGCGGCACGGTGAAGTGCAACAGACGGCGACACGTTTCTTTCTGTTTGCCGAGGAAATGGTTCAACATTCGCAGCAGTTGGAGAACGCGTTCTTCGCGACGCGATTCCGTTAAACATGCGTCGTTCACGACGAGATACGGATAAATCTGTCGAATAGATAAAACATCACTTTATTCAAACAGTTAATTTCTGAACGACAAATTTCAGAACAACAAGGGCTACGAGGCGCGGATCCAGTCCATAATGCCCAATACGGTCTAGAATTTCAACCTGCCCTTCGGAATTTCACTGATCTTATTATTGACGGCACATTTCACCACTTTTTAGTCTGAATAAGCCTCTAAATACCATGAAATTCCAATTCTAAAATTTTCAGGAGCACATCCTCCATTTTTTCGTGTAGAAAATGCCCTAACTTTACCCCGAGTGCCCGAAATGTTCTTCCAATACCGTCTAGCTCTAAACCCTTGATCCACACCAGGACCCAGTTTCATGAAAAAGTTTTAGCCTAAATCGGTTAAGTCTGAATTCGTTCGCATTGAAAACATGAAGTAACCAATGGCAATTACACCAAAAATTTGAGTTAACTGTTTTGTGAAACTGGGCCCAGGACACCCTTTAAGGCATCAGGGTCTCCTTGTACCTAGCGCTTAGCTGTAGAGAATTATCTACGTACCTTTCCGTTGTTTCCGCGTATATACAGACGCCGCGCGGCTGTATTGTGTTTATGTACGATCTCGACGCGAGGCATGAATCGCGCGATTTTCACGTAGAAATGGCCGTGTTTCGGCAGCAGGAATTCGCCCGGTAATTCCACCTCAGCCGTCTGCTGCGAAAAATTACTCAAAAATCGACATTTCTCTTCGATCAAGAACGACCTGAAAAACGGGCAAATATTGATTCGATACGTCAAAAGGTCATGGGCAGACGTAATATGGAAAATATACTCGCCAGGGGGTGATTTTATAGATGGGGCCTTACTTTAACCACAGAGATTCAGTAAAGTCGTCATTTATTTTCTTAGTTTTTACAGTTATAACAAGTTATCGCCTATTTCAAGATTCCTTGAGCCAGTTTATAGACTGGTGTTATCTTTAACTCAATTGATAACGAATTTAGTTAACCCCTGGGTTAAAGTTAATAGCAGTCAATGAAACTGGGCTCTTAATACAGAAATCATTAAACTAAATGGAAATTCTTACTTCGGAAGAAGTCTTGTTTTTGCTTCCAGTATTTTAATCCACTTCTTCAGTTTGTTGATGAGGTTGTGAAGTTTAGTCGAGCCGGGAACCGTGAAATCGAAATCGGTCGTGAACTGGCCTTTCATTTTCTGGAAGACGGGATCCTGAGCGGTCGCCTGCGCGCGTCGCGCCAGCGACTCGGACGCCGCGCTCGAGAACGTCTGACTGACGCTCGACACGTTCTCGATGCCGACGCCGAACGTCGACACGAGTTTCTTCACGAAGTTCAACGTGTGCGGCGTGATCGTCGCGTCGGCGACCGCGCCGCGATTTTCGAACGCGACCGCGTAACATTTCGCGAGTCCCTGACGCAGCTGGCGTAGCACCTCCTCGTACCAGTTCTCGCGGAACCAAACCATCTACAAATTAGATACGGTCGATTAAAACCCTTTCGTTGTTTCTACACCGCAGTGCGATGTATAAATCAGAGACGGACTTGGCCAATACATCGCATCGATAGAAACTAATTACAGTGGAACCTCTTAACAACAAACTTCACAGGACCAGAAAATCTGTTCGTTATAACCTATAGTTCGTTGTATCCAGTATGAAATCAGTAAAATTTTCTCACTTTTGTAATTCTATTTTTGTTACATCTGATGAGTCGTCGTATCCGAGATCGTTATAACGAGGTTCCACTGTACTTATAACATCAATACGATATCGGATTACCTGATCGACGATGCCCTCTAGTGAGGAGAGGATCGTAGGATGTAGATCTCGATGCATGTGCATGATGCGACTACACCTCCACATCGGAGCTGTAGCGCGGAATGGTCCAGCATCCGAACCACTGGTCGTCGTCGTCGTAGACGTCGTGGTTGATGGAGTAGATGAGGCGGCGGTAGCGGACGATATCGCAGCCGTAGCGACCGTCGTCGAGGTAACCGCAGCGGTGGCAGACGCGGCTGTAGTCGTTGCAGACGATTCTGAAATTTGAAACCATAACAAATTGACCTGCCATATTCTAAAATGGCCATCAGGGTGGCGCCACATTCCGCCCATTTACAAATCCAATAGCACTATCCGAATTCCCTGAGCTTTCCAGGTGTTTTTTCAAAATTTATCAAATTCCCAAGTTTTCCAGGTTTTTGAAAAAATTCCTCAATTTCCCTGAGTTTACCCCGATTTTTTCTAGATATTTCTAGATCTAGAGTTTTTTCCAGGTTTTTTAAGTCAGTGGCGACCCTGGTCATGCAGAATATAATCCTGAATTTTCAAATTTACCGGTACTAGTAACAGACGGAGCCATTGTGGCAGACGTCACGTCGGGCGAGGATACCGTGCTGTTATTGGTCGTCGATGGACTCATCGCCTGAATGGTCGAGGTCGATGCCGTTGTTACTGATGTAACCGGGGGCGACGGCGTCACATCCGACTGACTGCTGCTCTTGCTCGTAGACGCCGACAATTCTCCGCTCTTATCTAAAATAAAAATATCGAAAATTTTTCCGAAATATTTTTTTACAAAAATTAACAATATTTCCATACTAAAGATATATAAAATTCACTAAAACAAGTATCAGAACTTACATCGTTCTCTCTGTTCAATTTTCAGCGTCAGGTAGAGCGTACGAATAGGGAAATACACGGCCTGCGGGTACATTCGACCGACCTGACTGAGCAGATTTAGAATCAGTTTGCCTTCGTTACGCACCAGGCACGTCAACAACTGCGGAATCCTTCAAAAGAGAATAATCGCACATTTAACCCTTTCAGTGCTGACTTAATAATACCCTATAGTGCTGAAGATAATTTGAAAATTTTGATAAATTCCACCCTAGTGCATTGAATAACGGGAATACCACCATAGTGTGTCTACAACGCGGCGCGGTGTATCGCTAGTTACTAATATTTCACTATGTTTGACACATGCTGCCATTTTTCAAGAGAGATAATCACTAATTACTAATTACATCAATACACCGCAGTGCGGTGTACTAGCAAAATTCATCACCGATTTATACACCGCATTGCGGTGTAGACGCACTGAAAGGGTTAAACTGAATCACGGAGGGGCCACTCACCACAAATTTACAAATAATTTACAATTATTCCATACGTTATAACAGAAAATTCCAAGTGAGGAAATCCGAGAAATTTTTAGGTTTACAATGTTACAACTCATTCATTTTTGATTGATACAGAAATGCACGATCGATTGCATATCCAAATTCCCTGAGTTTTCCCAGAATATTTCCAGACTTCACTGATTCCCAGAGTTTTCCAGGCCGCGCTGTGAACTATACGACATTCACAACAATCGACGCGTGAAATTGATAATTACCATGGTAACCATTGAACAGGCGGTACACCGATGCAGTATTTATCGACGGCCTCAGCGAGCGTCAGTTTGTCGTCGTCGTACGTCAGCAACCAGATGACCTTCGCGAGATATTTCCGCGACTTGCTCTCGTTCTGGTGTCGACAAGCGTGCAGGAAACACGTGATCGCCGACACGCCGACGTGAATCTGTCGACAGTTATACGTGCTGTAAAACGTAAACAGAATATTATTATCAGTAGCAGATCCCATAAGAAACACGGGGTCGAAATATGTGTAGATCATAGCGGGACCCATAACAAATCTGGGGTCAAATATCACAACTACTGTCCCTGGGGCTAAATACAAATACATTCATCAGGAACCACAACCAAACTGGGGTCAAATATGTGTAGATCATAGCGGGACCCATAACAAATCTGGGGTCAAATATCGTAACCACTGTCCCTGGGGCTAAATACAAATGCATTCATCAGGAACCACAACCAAACTGGGGTAAAATGTGTATAGATCATAGCAGGACCCATAACAAATCTGGGGTCAAATATCGTAACCACTGTCCCTGGGGCTAAATACAAATGCATTCATCAGGAACCACAACCAAACTGGGGTCAAATGTGTATAGATCATAGCAGGACCCACAACAAATTCGGGATCAAATATCTATAGACGAAAGCCTGGGGTTGAATTCGTATACATTAGATTAGGACCCACAACCAATCCAGGTCCATACTATAGTAATGGATCATACTCGGACTCATAAACGATATGGGACCGAAACTTAAAGATGATAACTGAACGTACGACTGTTTGCGGTTCCGATGGATCCCACATTTCAGCAATATCGATCGAATATAAACCGTTTTATTTACCTGTCCTTAGTGAATATAGATTCTAGATAATCTCCCCACAGAGCCCACGGTTTAACGAGAGTATCGGCCATCTGCACGGCGGCGCTGAACGCTTTATTAGCGTCGTCGGACCTGACAAACAATATCAAACATCTCAAAATCAACAACTCAAACATACGAATACGACACCCCGCCGTCCGGTCGGTTAGACCACTGACCTGCCGATTTGAGCCAGGAACATGCCTTTCAAAGCGTAAAATTCAGCCGTGAATTCTTTCGTGAAGAATTTCAAATTCGTCGATTCGATTACTTCGAGACCCTGAAACGAGTAAGATTTTATCGAATTCAAACCTGCCAAAAAACTTCAGAGCTATCTTTAAGGTGGATGGAAATAATAATAATAATAATTTATTCAGTCGCAAATCCATATCAAATATGCTCATTGGCTTTTCATTATATTATATACGAAATGAGAACAGCGAACACTAAAAACTGGTTTAATTAAAAGATTTGATTAGTGGGTTTTGAGCTTAGGATTAAAAAACATCGATTGAAGGACTAGATTTAACCGGGACCGGGCGAAGTATTCCAGAGTCGTGGGCCAGAGTACACGAAGGCTCTATGTCGGGTTGAGACCAGATTAACGCGGGGAATGACTAGCAGAGATTGATTGCTAGATCTTAAAACTCTATCGGATGATTTATATCGCACAAGTGACTGTAAAGACCATGGTGCACACCCGTTAAGGGTTTTAAGACTAGGAAGTGAGTCAACTGACCTCTTGTAGTTCATTTTTACCCATCGCTCCGGCCATTTGCAGATAACATTTCACTTGTTGACGTATTTTCTGAAAGCAGTCGTAAATCGGAACGCTGGGAATCGTGTGGATTCGACTCAACGAATCTAAACAAACCCCGGTTAGGTTGTGTTTACGCGCGATCTTGCCGAAGTGAATGATCGCCTGCGCCGAATGGTGAACTCCTAACATCGACTGATTCGAATTCTGAAAACGTTTCAAACAAAACGGACGAAATTAGCCTTCACATTATTGAGTTATGTAACGAAGTTGAAGCTATTATCTAACTGCTCCAAGTTGGAGAGAGGCGCCGATGAACAGTATCTTGAACTGGGGTCAGAATGATGAGATCCGGAATTTTCACAATTTCTCGCATCTATACAACTGACTTTTTATATGCGACCAGAGCCTGATTTTATAGACTGGGTAAAATTCATATTCATAAAATTCACATTTTACACAATTTTCTCAGCAGACGTTGTCACTATTTCACATTTTTCAGATGTGCATGCAAGAGTTGACCTACATGTAAGAGTTGACCTATATGTAAGAGTTGACCTATATGTAACAGTTGACCTACATGTAGGACCTATATGTAATAGTTGATCTACATGTTAGCGTTGACCTACACGTAGTAGTTGACCTACTTACCTGGTCGTTAGCCGCGTGTGAATCGTAATGATTAACGATGAACTGATAATGATGTTGTCTCCACGTGAATATATCGCTCCAATGAGATAGATTATCGGATATCATCGGCAGACGGTTTCTCCACGTTTTAACGATCGCTTTCATGTCGTGTAAACTCGACTGACGGCCGATGTTCGCCGGTTGTAACCCGAGATTTATCTGCGACGCTTCCTGCAGTTCCATTATCTGTTGAGCTGCCTGCATATGAAAATCGGTAGGTCTGTAAAACTGGTACTACGCGGTTAAAACTATGAACTACCTCAAGGGACTTTAGTTAAAGCTTAGCTTTAACACTAGAGTTATGGCTGCAGGTTGGGGGTTTGAGGGGTTGGTTGTTAAATTCCACCCTGATGCGGCCTTAAGAAAATTTGAGCAATGATTTCAAAAGATTCACTCATTAGTAACACTTTTTCATTTCTTTTTGTTTAAACTTTGCACACACTACTAATCTTTGTTGAAAAACCAAAACCCCCAAAAACATGGCCGGCTAAGGGCCTGATATCTCACCTGTAACAGCGGTATATGTATATGCGAGACGACGCTCGGCAGACGACGCCATTCTTTAATCGCTAGGTTACTTGATACTTCCACCAGACGTTCGATCATATTCAAATGAGTTTCGTCCGGGTGACAGATAGCGATGTAACCTCGATACAAATTCACTTTCCACGCCAACTCCTTCGGGCAACTCTGTTCAACCTGTACAATAAACAACACACGTCAAATCTTTGGCAATCAGAAGTGATGTGGTCAAGTTTAAGCAATAAAAATTAAAGCCATTTGGTCTTTCACACGTCTCAAAGTGTTTGAATCCTGGTTGTAGCAGTCAGTCAGTCTTTCACTGGTCTCTCATCAATCCAGGGTTCATGTGTTTGAATCCTGGTGGTAGCAGTCAGTCAGTCTTTCGCTGGTCTCTCGTCAATCCAGGATTCATGTGTTTGAATCCTGGTGGTAGCAGTCAGTCAGTCAGTCTTTCACTGGTCTCTCATCAATCCAGGGTTCATGTGTTTGAATCCTGGTGGTAGCAGTCAGTCAGTCTTTCGCTGGTCTCTCGTCAATCCAGGATTCATGTGTTTGAATCCTGGTGGTAGCAGTCAGTCAGTCAGTCTTTCACTGATCTCTCATCAATCCAGGGTTCATGTGTTTGAATCCTGGTGGTAGCAGTCAGTCAGTCTTTCGCTGGTCTCTCGTCAATCCAGGATTCATGTGTTTGAATCCTGGAGATAGCAGTCAGTCAGTCAGTCTTTCACTGGCCTCTCATCAATCCAGGGTTCATGTGTTTGAATCCTGGTGGTAGCAGTCAGTCAGTCTTTCACTGGTCTCTCATCAATCCAGGGTTCATGTGTTTGAATCCTGGTGGTAGCAGTCAGTCAGTCTTTCACTGGTCCCTCATCAATCCAGGGTTCATGGGTTTGAATCCTGGTGGTAGCAGTCAGTCAGTCTTTCACTGGTCTCTCATCAATCCTGGACTCATGTGTTTGAATCCTGGTGGTAGCAGTCAGTCAGTCTTTCACTGGTCTCTCATCAATTCAGGGTACATGCGCTAAAACTACTAATGATATCCTAAATGGCGCTCAATTAGTTCAGAGATGAAAGAAATTTCCAGGAAATCTTTCGAGAAATATACCGTTCAAAGAGGTTTGTACATACCTGCGCTAATGCTTCTTTCATGAGCGACCATTTCGGGACCCTCCACGCGCTCTCTAACACCAGATGAGGGTTTGTAATACCCTTCGTGTTACTGTACTCTAACAGTAAATCCCATTGATTCAACTCCTTACACGTTCGCGCCCAGTGATCCTCCCACAGTTTATACTCGACGATTATCGTCGGCGACGCGGTCGTCGTGTTGTGTTCGCTGCGAGCTTTAGACATCGCCTGAAACAATCAACAAATCATGTCGTTATCGCGCAGCTTGATAATAGCAGACGTGACTGTATTTCCATTTATAGTTATTTTTACTACAAATGAGAGTAATGTCAGAGGAATATATCAATTGAAAATGAACTTGAAATAATTCTGATTTTGAGAGTATGTTGATAATTTTTGGGAGCAGTTGTGTTCTTAAAAGAGTAGGAACTGCTCTCAAATTGTGATCTTGAGTTCTTAGACTGGCTATAGAACTAATGTGGTCATAGCCTGGTCTTAAATTGTCAGATTGTCTATAGAACCAAATGAGATTAACTATGAAACATGAGCTTTGAGTTTTTAGGTGTTTGATTGGCTAATAGAAAGAAATAAGATGGTCTTAGACTGGTCCTCAGTTGTTAGATTGGCTATAGAACTAAAATGAGCTTAGACTGGTCTAAGTTGTTCGATTGGCCATAGAACTGAAATGAGCTTGGACTGGTCTTAAGTTGTTAGATTGGCTATACAACCAAAATGAGTTTAGACTGATCTTAAGTTGTTAGATTGGCTATAGAACCAAGATGAGCTTGGACTAATCTTAAGTTGTTAGATTGGCTATAGAACCAAGATGAGCTTAGGTGATTAGCATGATGGTGATTGTGCTGTGTGTCATGCACTGACCTGTTCATATTGAGCCTGTGCCTGCTCGTAGAACCCGTGTTGCTCGTACGCGAGCGCCGTGTTCGTTTCCGAATACTTCGCTCGTTTCATCCACAGTCCGACCAACATGTCTTCCTCGCGTAGCAACGAGTACAACTCGGACAGCGCGTCGAGAGTTTCCTGCTGCGGCGAGTTCGCCGGTTCGAACTCGTACTCGCTAACCGGTTTCGGTTTGATGTGCGTCTGCGGCATGCTCTCCAGCGCCATCTGTTCGAGCAATAGCGTACCGCGGTGCCACAGGTTGTGACTCTTTGCGAGGTATTTCAGGACGCATTTCCGGATCGGCACCGGCGGTACCGACACCGATAACGCCTCGGTGAACGTGTGGATCGCGCTCGGCTGACAATCTTTCTGTATCACGTGACTTCCGCTTGATAAAAACGGAATCATTTCGACTTCCAACGACTGAAAAAAATAAAACACATATTTCAGACAGAATTCATTCATGTATCGGTACTTCATTGGGCAGCCGACTTTTCTGGAAGTGCGTGTATCAGTACACATAATTCAATGATGTCACAGGGGAATTCATGAAGGCGGTCATCTTTCTTCTGGAAGCGTGTACCAGTATACACAAAATTTGATGATAATAGGGAGATTTTTAATGATGTCAGGGGAATTTATGAAGGCGGTCATCTTCTGGAAGTGCGTATACACTTAATTCGATGATGTCATAGGAGTATTCATGAAGGCAGTCATCTTTCTTCAGGAAGCATCTATACACGTAATTCGATGATGTCATAGGGTGTAAAGACTCACGTGTTGTTGTCGTTCGGTCAGTATTTTCCAGATTCTCGGGAATAATTCCAGCCAGACGTTGTGCGCGAGCGGCGTCGAACTGTGACACAATTGCGCGACCGCGTTCAGAAACGACACCGTTTTCAACTGTCTCATGTTCTCGATGAATTTCGCCTGACGTTGAAGTAGAACTTGTAGATTTTGTTTCGGGTCGGACGACGAGTCGCCGTGTTTCGGCGGCTCTTTAACGCTCGCTCCGTCGTCGCTCCCATTGTTCAACTCGATATCAATTTCATCCTGGAAATAAATTCAAAAAAAAAATTCAAAAAAACTTTTTTCCCAAGAACTTTCGAATATTCGTAATAATAATATGATCATAATTTTGGAAAAGTAAAATTTTGTAATTTCGGTATCGACGCGTCTGCTCTGACCTCCTCTTTGTTGCTGTCCAACGATTCGACGTCCATCGGTTCCTCTTTCATTTTCGTAACCATAGCGAACGCCGCGCGGTCGTGACTCTCGGCGAGACTGACGACGGACGTCGCCGCCGGCAACAGATTCGATACGGTCATATTCTGCATCGGGAATCCGGACATCGCGCACGCCATTATCAACTACAACACAAAATAAAACATTTGAGATCATTTTTATGGGTCAAAAAATCTAACGGTAAAAAATGCCTTAGATTATCATGAAAGGCTTTTATAAAGTCTCTCAGATTGTCACCAGATGGCGTTTCTAATGTGTCTCAGATTGCCACCAGATGGCATTTCTAAACAGACTCAGATTGTCACCAGATGGCGTTTCTAAGAGATTGCCACTAGACAGCGTTTTTGGAACGCCTCATTTTGTCACTAGATGGCGTTGTAAATACTGACCTCGATACATTGTTTAATCCAGAAATGTCCGGCCATCGTTTCCCAGTTCTGACTGCAGCAGATGTACAACAATCGTTCGTTCACGCGGCGTTTGATGCTGTTATCGAAAACCTCGAAGAATTTCTGTCGAATCGTCGGTTGATTGCAGCGTAAACCGGCGAGGAACGCCTGCTCTAGTTTGGACGTCAATTCGCTACCGGTCAAACCTTCATCTCTACACGAAAATAAACCACATTCAAAATAGCTTTTGATAATCTTTAAAACCTGGGCTCGGTTTGGAAAATGTTAAACGCAAACTTTCTGTTTAATCCCTTTTATTTTCGAGGAGTACTTCAAACTTAAATCTTCGAAACTTTAACATTTTCGTGAGCATTCTTTTTAGTTGACTTAGTGTATATTCGTAGAGTAGCCGTGTTAACCAGGTTTAAAATAAGTAACGAGACGAGTAGTGCTGTATAGGTTAACTATTTATTTGATGCACAAGCTTTCGCTTTTGCTTCTAATGAATAGAAGCTTGATCAGGTGAATGAGTGGCTGTATGCGATCTAACAGTAACTTTTAAGACTGACTTTCAAAACAACTCTGAACCTCGTCTAAACCAAACCACGACTGTGCAATTGGTTTTTGGTTTTCATACGGAGCCATTTCGGAAAAATTGCCTCCTTAACCGACAGAATTTAAAATCCTTCCGAGGAACCAGGCAATGTATTTGATGAAATATTTCGTTTCAGCATAATAATTTTGAAAATACCTGTAAATATAGTTGACTAACTCGAGGAACTGAGCGTTCAGATCGGTGTCTGTCGAGAATCGCTTCTCGACGTTCTGCATCAGTTTCACGAGTAAAATCGCTTTCTCTCTCAGAGACGGCGATTGATTTATAGCGATCGGCGTCTGAAAATAAACAATCAATATACTCAACAATTCAAGACCGTAGCAATAATAGAAACAGGGGTTGGTTTCGGGGTCGCCCGTTTCGTCAAGAGAGAGATCGTTAAAACCTGACACTTATTCTTTCGGAAATTGCAACCTTTCAGATGTATATTTCTTCAAAAATATCTAAAACTGAGAGCACAACCAGAAGGAATGACTTCTTCTGGGCACCGGCCTTCAAATTTTCACAGTTCCACCCCCGATAGAAACCAGTTCTCTATAGTTTTCAAGATTGAAATCCGACTCCAATATTGATAAACTGAAACTGAACTAATTCTAATGCCAGTGGTTTTAACGGTTACCTTCGTTTTAACCCAATCTTCGACCATTTTCGTGATCGCCTTCAACACTTTATTGTCGCTAGTTTTTTCGATTAATCCGCAGAGAATCGTACCGATGAAACCCTTCCTCATTTCCATACTCATTACTCCGACTCGGTTCTTCACTAGATCTAAACTTAGTATCAGCAACTCACTGGCGACTACAACATACAATATACAACATACAATATACAACATACAATATACAACATACCATTTACAACATACCATTTACAACTAAATAGGACCAGGTTTCGCAACATTGAAGAAATCAATATCAACACACAGAAATTCAAGGCCCACTCAGCCAGATTGGAGTGAAACCGGATACAAGGGCTCATTTCTGAGGCAGTTGGAGCGATAGTCCCTTACCAGGGCTAGTTTTTGAGGAGGTTAGACTTACCAGGGATAGTTTTTGAGGAGGTTAGACTAACCAGGGCTAGTTTCTGAGAAGGTAAGAGTGATAGTTTCTTACCAGTGCTAGTTTCTGAGGCAGTTGGAGCGATATTCCCTTACCAGGGCTAGTTTTTGAGGAGGTTAGACTTACCAGGGCTAGTTTCTGAGAAGGTAAGAGTGATAGTCTCTTACCAGGGCTCGTTTTTGAGGAGGTTAGACTTACCAGGGCTAGATTCTGAGATGGTAAGAGTGATAGTCTCTCACTAGTGCCAGTTTTTGAGGAGTTTGGAGTGACAGACACTTACCAGGGCTACTTTTAGAGCAGTTTGGAGTAAGACTCTTAACAGGGCTATATAGTTTCTGAGGAGGTTGGAGTAACACTCTTACCAGTGATAGTTACAGAGGAGGTCAGATTGACAGTCGTTTACCAGGGATAGTTTTGGATGAAGCCATAGTGATAGACCCTTTTTCAGAGCTGGTTGGAATGATATATACTTACCAGGGCTGGTTTCGGATGAAGTCGGAGTAAGATGTTCTCGCGCCATGCGATGTAAAACCCTCATGAACGTTGTAATTAGACGGTCGATGTAACACGGATTGTGTAAACACGCCGCTTTCAGGATCATCAACGTTCCGAATAACTGAGGGGGTAACGCCGCCGGTGACCTGTTGCAACAATCAATTCAGTTAGATTTTGAATAATTTTTCGATGTACCGATATTTCTCACGATTAGTCAGGCTGGAACCTCAATATAATAATTTATCGGTTATCTAGAATTTCGTCCAAAATATGACGATCTTTATAGCTTCATGCTGGTTATGACAAACAGGGGCCAGTCGCTGAAAAGTTGGTTAAAGATAACTGGCTGATGCCATAGTAAAAATGCTATTTCAGTTGTCACTATGTCACCTATCCAATAGTTAACTCTAACAACTTTTGAGCAACTGGCCCCAAATTTTCAGGTCCCCTGAAGTTCAGTGAGGTTCACCTGTATTTAGACGGTGCAAAATGAGAAGTGAACAATTTTCTTTTTCTCAGGCCAGAAATAACCGAATTCCCTTAAACATACTCTTAATTTTCATTTTCAATGAATGAACTTCGGAACCAGCCTTTAACTCAGAACTTTGATACAACTTCTTGAAATGATGGTTTGAAATGGCAAATGAAGAAATCTATTTTTTTTCAAATTCAAATTTCGTAGATTTTCATCTTACTTGTCGTAATTAGTGAGTCCCTCGTAGACGACCTTACTGACGCAGGCGTACAGACATTCGAGTTCCTCGTATTTCGACGCGACGTTCGACGTGGCCGGCTCCGTCGGGAATATACTCATCAGCCGCGACAGTAAACTATGAACGGAGCGTATGACTTTCGAGTTCGGACACGTCATACACGCAGCTATACCGCGTTGTAACGGCTTAAAACTCGGCAGGACCGCCTCTTTTCTCTGAAAGTCAGAATATATTTCACCGATCAAAATAAAAGAATGAAACAGCAATTCAGACTTAAATTTAAATGAACAGTAACTATCTACAGTAACTGTACTCATGTGAAAGCATACAGATTTCTCATGGTTCCCACAATTAGGCTACATGGATTCAAAATTCCCAAGTTTCTAATGAGTACCGGTATTTCATGCGAGATTTTCCTTTTTCTCCGATGGAAATCAGGCTCTCGTAAAAAATATAAACAAATACCATCGTATTACTAAAAGGATGTTAATATTTTAGCGGTGTTTGGTTGATAAAGGAGATAAGGTGATTTTTGAAGAAAAATTGACATCTTAGAACTATGCTATGAACTACCCAGTATGCTAAGATGAATTTCCCAAATATTTCCCTGGATTAGAGGAAAATCTATCGAATTCCCAAATAATTCTTTTCCAACTGTGAAAAATTCCCAACTTTTTCCCAATTTCCCAGTCCTTCCGGTAACGATTGTCTACTCACCAGTATCGTCAGCAGGAAGCTCAGCAACTCGAGCGCCGTGCAAATATTCGGGAAATTCGGCTGATGACTTTCTACGGTCATCAAAACCTTATCGAACCACGCCAACTTCAGTTCGGTGCTCGGCCAGATATCCGGTCGCAGCGCCATCTTCAACAGCGTAACGCATCGTCGCGACAACAGTTCGCCCGGCGAGTTCACCGTCGACGTCGATTCGTTCACCTTGTTGCCGCCGACTTGACACGCGATTCGTAACAGGAAGTTGACGACCGCGTCGCAGTATTGTTTGTCGAGAGGTTTGTTCGATTCGGCGGTGCTTCGAGACGCCTGCAAACGATCGTAGCGACTCGAGTATTACTTTCGATAATTGAAAATATCGTTAAAAGTTCGATGACTTTAGCAGACGTTTCACTGTTGAACTGTTCGAGTAGAACCCGGTGAATTGATAAAACTTTATAAGTTAAACCCGATCACCAAAAACCTGAACGACCCCATTAAACAAAAACATGCTAGAAGAGACCAGAGGGATGGCAGTTGTGAAGTCATTGCTTGGATTTAAGACCAGTCTAAGCTCATTTTAGTTCTATAACCAATCTAACAACTTAAAATTACAATTTTCGGCCATTGGCGATCAATCCAAATTTAGAAAATATTGGCAAAAACCATAGGAAAGGGTACAGTACTCGACGGAAAGACCAGTCTAAGCTCATTTTGGTTCTATAACCAATCTAACAACTTAAGACCAGTGTAAACTCATTTTGGTTCTATAACCAATCTAACAACTTATGCCCAGTCTAAGTTCATTTTGGTTCTATAACCAATATAACAACTGAAGACCAGTCTAAACTTATTTTGGTTTTATAACCAATCTAACAACTCAAGACCAGTCTAAGCTCATTTTGGTTCTATAGCCAATCTAACAACTCAAGACCAGTCTAAGCTCATCTTAGTTCTATAACCAATCTTACAACTTAAAAACAGTCCAAGTTAATTTCAGTTCTATAATCAATCTAACAACTTCAGACCAGTCTCAAACGATCGAAGACCACTTTTGGACTTGAGTCACAACTGCAACCAGGCCCAGTTTTATGAAAGAGTTAAAATCAAATTTTTGAAAAGTTACATCTTCGTTTTGAATATCTCCGATATCTACAACAACAATCGAAACCGTTTTAATAAGCTTCAATTCTTTCATGAAACCGGATGTAGCAGGACCAAGTTTTATAGACCAGCCGGAGCGCCGTCTATAAAACCTGTTCCGCTGAGAGAGACCAACAATCACCGATAGTTACCATCATCCGAGCGGAGGAAGAAGCGTTTGATGCGTCTGCCGCCGATGAGTTTATAAGCTGTTGAGTTCCGGTCGGCGAAGCGAGGTTATAAGAACTCACGAGATTTGAGGACGAGTGACGAGCTCGTTTTGGATCCTGCGGCGATTCGACCGACGCTTGACGTTTTATACCGATTGTCGTCGTCGGCGTCGCAACGACAGGCGCGGGCGGTTCCGTGTTCGTTACCTAACACAAAATATAGATGGCGTTATTTCTGTTATTTCGAGAACGATCCTTTGATGCAAGAAATTTCTAACAAGGGCTCTTTGCGGTTCTATAGAAAATCTAACAACTTCAGATCAGTCTAAGCTCATTGTGATTCTATAACCAATCTAACAACTTAAGACCAGTCTAAGCTCATTTTAGTCCTATAGCCAATCTAACAACTTAAGACCAGTCTAAGCTCATTTTGGTTCTATAGCCAATCTAACAACTAACGACTTCAGATCAGTCTAAGCTCATTGTGATTCTATAACCAATCAAACAACTTAAGACCAGTCCAAGCTCATTTTAGTTCTATAGCCAATCTAACAACTTAAGATCAGTCTAAGCTCATTTTGGTTCTAAAGCCAATCTTACAACTTAACATTAGTCTTCAGATTTAAGACCACTCAATTTAAGAAAATTCAGTCTTGACTCTCAAACCTGTTGGAGGTTAGAATCTTTACTGAACTCAGGGGTCAAATGGTTTTTTAAGACATCTTAATTCGTAGCGACGGTTTTTCTTACCTCTACTGGTTCAGCGCTTTCGTCTTTAATTCTCTGCATTTCCCATTTGATGATGACCTCGGCGAGATCGACGGCAAGCTTACGATGTTCAACTGTCCCCTGAAAATATAAACAAAACTCATTCAATAAATCTACAGAAAGATTTTAGACCGTGAGAGTGGTGAGGGTCAGGTAGGGGAAATGGACTTACATTGGGAGTGAATCCTAAGCGTTGTATCGAGCTGACTATGTGTTGTATCAGGTGATGCCGGACCGGATAATAAACTTTGTGATGTCGCACTAACAGTTGTCTGAAAAAAGAAATCACCCAGAAATTCTCATCGAGCCATTCGGAAATTTTCTTTTCTTCATCTCGATTTTCTCGAACATTTTCACTACTCACAGTATGTGCACGAGTTGGGCTAAAAGATGGCCTTCTTCGACGATGATTTTCTTCGTCCAATGAGTCAACATACCCTAAAACAAACAAATGAGAAGATTCTTTGTAACAGCAGATTACAGCAAAATGAATAGTAGTCTCTTTGTTCTGAATTGTAGGCTATATAAACCATATTAAATCATAATTTTGTTTTAACTTTAGAATGCCTGAAGATGACTATCAGGATACAGTCGAAACAGAAATAAATAATCAACTCAACAAAACTTTTTCAGACTTGTCCTTAGTGTTGTATATCAATGTTACATCACTGAATCAATGGTTAACACCGCAAATCGATCATTACTCACATTTCCATCTTCCATACGTCCAGGCATCGCAGGTGTCAATATCTCTAACGCTTGTCTGATGACACTCTTAGCTTCCACGGCGTGCGCTTTCAACAAACTATGAAACACCTGAAAATAGGAGCAGAGAAAACGTCATCGAAAATTCAGAACAAAAGGGAAAGAAATAATTTCAAGAAATGATTAATTCTACCTGTAAGACGATGCGTTTGTGGATGGCAAACTTCGCGATGATGTGAGCGAGCAGAAGATGGCCGTGATATTTGGTCGCCGGGTCGACGCAGGTTTTCGCGAGTAAACACGGCCAGGCGAACGTCATCAGGCGTCGTAATTTATTTCCTTGTTTCCTGAAATTTATCGAATGGAATTGTGATTTGTTTGATCCGAAGAGCAGACGGATTTGTAGAAAGAGAAAAACATGAGAATGAGTAATTAGGGGGTTGGTAAAGAACTCATTCTGACAAACATGATAATCATTTTAAGTCTTGACCACAATGATTTTTTCAGTTAAAACGAATATTCAAATTTTGAATTCAACCGTCTGCTTACTTGTTTCCGGCGTCGTGTATATGTGGCGCCGCTTGTTCGACGAGTAACGACGAGAATTGTAACAACAGAATCCGGACGGCGTCGGACGTCCCGAACGGATTATCCGGGTCGATGACTTTATTGACGAACACGCTGATCACGTTGTCAGCGTTATCCTGCTCGGGCGCTGGAGCGCCACCTATCAGTTTCTCGCCTTCGTTCTTCTCGAACGAAACGGCGAACGACGGAATCAGAATATACTGTAAAATCTGCAAAACGTAAATCAAGCATCGGTAAACATTCAGGATTCGGGATGGTTAAGTCTTCGACCGGGTCAAAGCCCAGCTCGAGATGAATTTACCTTCGCCTTGAGATCTTGCGGCCAGTTTTGATCGTGGAAAATATCGACGAATTTGAAGAACGCTTTTCTTTTCCACTCAACAACATACGTCTAAATATACAACACGTACTTTTAATAAATCCTAGTTTGAATTTATCCATAATTTTATGGATAATTCTTGTAACATCAAAATCTTTAAGAGTCAAATTTACATAAACGTCATAACTGTAAAACTGACTCCCATTCGATAGATCGAGGACCCAGTTCGAAAGTTCCATCTTAGATTTTGACTCAAAATTCCAAGTAAAATTTCAACTCTGACCGAAGAATCAGGTTCTCAAAACTTACGTTCGCGACTGTTTTGTCGATGAAATCCTTGACGAAATGAAATTGCGGAATGAACCGATTCGTAAAACATCGCAACAGTTGAAATAATAGTTCGATTTCACTCGGGTGATGTCTGAAATAAACACGCAAAAAAAAGAAACAATTTCGTGAAGAATAGGAAAAAATTCTCAAAATTTCGGTTTCAGAATTTCGGGGGGTTTCTTACTTGAAATAAGCGAGTAAGATCTCAACTAGAAGTCTCGGCTCTTCCCAATGAGCGTAATCCATTGAATCCTTTTCGAAGAAAAAAAACCATGAAAGAGAAATTCATATTTCATCAAAAACTTAATGAGAGAATTTTCCGAGAACGTTAAAAAATAATCAAGATATGAAATTTATATTCAAAATTTTTCTGGCAATTGAGAATTTTCGAAGAATTTCTCGAAAAACTTACAATCTTTTTGTGTTTTTCCACGAATTGGTCGGAAATCCAGATTTTACCGAGGCTTTGCACCTGAAATTAAACAACTAAGACTTTAGAACAAATTCAAAACATGAAACCGGTACAAAGCGACAAATTTCCGCGGCGAACTTACGACTTGAGGATACTGCGATAACCACGATTCGTCCATTTTCGTCAGAACGTTTATGATATAAATAGCCTGATACTGTAACTCGGCTTTCATTATCGGGTCGGCGACCGGTGCCGGAGTCGGCTGATTGGTCAGCTGTATCTGAGCATACGCCATATTTATCAACCGGTTCGGATTCGATTCGAGCACCTCGCGGAACGGTTTGCCGTCTTCGTTCTCCAGCAATTTCTGTTCAGAAAATTACAAAATGAATTAAATCAAAGGGGGTCGCGGCGACTTTAATTTGACTATTTTCCCGATTATTCCCTGACACGCACGTTTTCTTTCCCTGACTAGATCTACTAAGAATCCAAACGATTAACACAGTCGAATATGTCGGACATAGACGGAACTGATTATATGCACAATCTAGCAATGGTAAACAAAATTCCTGACTTTCTCCTGATTTTTAGCCTTCTTAACCCTTTCAGTGCGTCTACACTGCAGTGCGGTGTATGAATCGGTGATGGATTTTGCTAATGTCTATTTATTAATTGATGAGACCTGTTTTTCTGGGATATTTTGCTTACTTTTTGGGGTACATACCTAATTTATGTCTTAACAGAATGCTAAAAATCGCGGACAACAACTGAATATCCGATATATTTCCAGTTCTGTACCAATTAGATGGATTGGCAAAAAGACTCCTTAAGTCCAGTTGAATGAGAGAGAAAATCCTCCATTTTGTCAAATTTCTTGGATTTGAACATTGTTACCATGCCTACGCCACCCTGATTTAGTTGTTGAGACCCCACAAGAAAAATAACTTCATTTCGTAGGCATGGTGACAATGTAAAAATTCAAGAAATTTCACAAAATGGAGGATTTTCTCTCTCATTCAACTGGACTTAAGGAGTCTTTTTGCCAATCCATCTAATTGGTACAGAACTGGAAATATATCGGATATTCAGTTGTTGTCCGCGATTTTTGGCATTCTGTTAAGACATAAATGAGGTATGTAACCCAAAAAGTAAGCAAAATATCCAAGAAAAACAGGTCTCATCAATTAATAAATAGACATCAGTACACCGCACTGCAGTGTATTGATGCAATTGGTAATTAGTTTTTATCTTTATTGAAAGATGGCAGCACCTGTCGAACATAGTGAAATATTAGTAACTAACGATACACCGCGCCAGAATGTAGACGCACTATAGTGGTATTCCCGTTATTCAACGCACTAGGGTGGAATTTTTCAAAATTTTCAAATTATCGCCAGCACTATAGGGTATTTATTAGTCTGCATTGAAAGGGTTAAAGAAAAGGAATTTCCCTGACTTCCCTGATTGCCAGGTAAGTGGCCACCCTGGTCAAACTGCTGGATCTAGTTCTAGAGTTGTGGGTTAAATTTGACTCCACCCTTAGAATCAGTTCATTTTCAATGTTACCAACTGTTTAGAGTCAAATTTCCACGGACAACTTCCGAACCGGCTTCCGTCGTTTGGAAATACGACGTTTGAAATTTCAAATTTCGACTCACCGCGAAGAATCTGTTGAACTGTTGATCGACGATGTTCGTGTCGCTAAGGAACAATTCGACCGTCTGCTTCGAGTATCGTAGCAGAAATTTCATCAGCGGTTCGTGAAACGGACTGGCCGCCTTAAAAAAATACCCGAGACACCAAGATTAGTTTGAAAGACTCTCCGATCAGACCTGCTGCGAAATAAAACAGTAACTCTACCTCAATTAGAAGAGATTTTTCTCCTTTCAGAACCTGCGATACGAGAGGGTCGATCATTTTCGGAGACGCCGCCGGAACCAGGTGAAATATGTTGATTATCGCGGCGCAAATTTTCAAATCCTAGAAAGGAAATTAAGAAGGCTTAAAACAGCGTCCAAGCAGGGTCCAAGAGCTGAGAAAATGAATGAAAGCTACTCAAGACTCAAGATTAAACTTGACTGGAAACTGTGGAGCTTTTATACAGGTGTTCAACTAGAGAATCCACTAACCGTAGAAATAACTTGACCATTGATTTTAATTTGTCCGTTTTTCTGCTCGGTAATCGCTTTGTCCATCCATTTCTTCAAATGAGTCTACAAAAAACGTGGATAGGTTAGATTCAAATTTCGGCAGTAAACCACTTTGCTTTAGATTCCAAGTTTCTTATCAAGAAAACACAGGAAAGAATTGAATCAAAACATCATCATATGGTGAAATAAAGATTTTTTGTTTACTGTTGGGGTCGTTACATCTTAATTTTCAGTATCATCAAATAATCTTCCTACCAAAATCACGTGCTGTACTCACCAGTAACTGATCGCACAGACGCTCGCTGAACGTGTTCGGGAACAGTTGAGTCAAATACGACAATCGTTGGATCACGTTCAAATTCAAACTGCGATAATCGCCTAACATCAACAACAGAGGCCGCATCGCCGTGTGAACGGTCTCCATTTCCATCGCGTTGCCGTCGATAAACTGTAAACGATACGAGGAGCAGACGCGATCTGAGTTAACAGATGTAATTGTTGGAAAGAATGCTGCAGAAACCGTGATTTCAAAACAAAATTTCTAGATAATTCTCTTGTAATCAATATCTGATGTCTATTTCAACCTGACTTGAGAGCATTCCGGGTGGCCTAGCTCAGTCAGTTTTAGTAGTACATACCTGATAAAAGTCTTATTAGGACCACATTGTAAAAGTTTATTTTTCTCACTGTCTCAAGATTTTAAATCTCATCTTCAGTCTGAATTTCATTACAAGCGAGATCCTAATAAGACTTTTATCAGGTATGTACTACTAAAACTGACTGAGCTAGGCCACCAGGAATGCTCTCAAGTCAGGTTGAAATAGACATTAGACTTATCTACATAAATGAACAAAAGGAGAAATATTGTTGTGAAGTAGTTACGCAAAGATGAAGAATCATAAGAAACAAACCTTTTTCATGCATTCGTAAGCGCATTCTTGTAAATCATTGTTATTGCTATTCAACGCTTTATAAAGAACGTTGAATATTTTATCCCTGCATTGCGGTATATAATGACAAGCTGCCAGCGCTCCTGAATATCGGAGATGAAAAACAAACACAAGAGACGTTGTTGTTAATATTCTATATTCAGCTAAAATAGCATTGAAATTCAAGACTCAGTTCCACAGCTCAGGGCCCAGTCAGGATCCAGACTGACGAAAAAGGTTCGATTTAAAATGGTTTATACTTCATGTTTTCAATAAGGATAGCAATTCAAACTTTAATGTTTTAAGCTTAGAACTTTTTCATGACACTGAACCCAGGGCCTAATTCCAGCCAAATTTAACTAACTGTGGAACCCAGTCATCAGTTGACTTACGTAATCCACTCTTCCTCAGTGGAATGAGGTTAGTAACGGATTTATAGCACGGTAGTTTCAGTAATACAGTATCCTCCTGTTCGCTGAGCGTCAGTAATTCCTGTACGAACACCTTGTGTTCGACTACGTTCAAATCGATCGTGAACAACCGCGGTTTCAACGTCGTACAAAACGTATTTCCATCCTAAATTAATAAACAAATTACTTAATTGAATATTCAATTAAATCCTTAATAAAACCCATTCAATAGGTTACTCAAACTCATTAGCTAATTGATATTTAAATTTTGTTCTCACCATGAGTCCTATCTGAGCGTTTGCTGGTTGATGTCGCAGTAGATGTTTTTTCGGAGGTATTATATCTTGTAAAACGTCTTTGTGCGGTTCCATGATGTCGGTCACCGATTTCTCCATCACTTTCGCCAGAACTTGTAAACAATGCATCGACTTGAAATGAGAAAAAATCGTTTTCAGAACTCAATGACTCAGCTGCTCATTTTAAGCGCCTGCTTTGTTGCAATTTTTGGAATTCAAACCATCTGCTGTGTTGCAACTTTTGAATTCAAGCCGTCTGCTATGTTGAAACTTTTGAATTCAAACCGTCTGCCATGTTGCAACTTTTGAATTCAAACCGTCTGCCATGTTGCAACTACTGAGTTAAAACTGTCTGCTGTATTGCAATATTTGAATTCGAACCGTCTGCTGTGTTGCGAGTATAACTATAGTTACCTGCTCTCTGACTAGTGTATTCGGAGATGTCACTTGTCTGACGAGTTCGTGGATGACGTCGTGAAGAGATTTCTCGCGAATCGCGTGAAGTTCTTCGTCCTCGTCTTTATTTTTTAGATCTTTAGCGCACAGAGTTAACATGTGTTCTAGATTCAGTTTAGCCATGTCGACAGCGCCGCTCGATACCTGCAATAATCAGTAGAACTAACTCTTTAGAAACATCTAGAACCACGAGCAATAGACAAAGCTGGGTTACAGTCTACATCTGAACCCAGCTCTACAGTTAGTTATATCTCAATCTGGAGTCAAAATGAGTTCATTTCAACGTTGAAAATCTTAACTGAGAACTGTGAAACTGTTTTACAATCTAATCACACTTGAGAAACCTCTCAATCAGTTTGCACCAGAAATTCCAGTTTCTTAAGAGGGGGTACAGTTATGATATTGAAGACTGACCTCTCCTGTAAGGAGGGGTACATTAATGGGAGACCTCGCCTGTGAGGAGGGGCACAGATATGAGCCGGGGTAGAGTAAGAGAAGGTATTGGCGACTGACCTCTCCTGTAAGATCCATCATTACGAACAGTAACGCTTTCAGAAACAGGAATTGATGTTCGAGCAACCAACGAGTCGACATCCGTTCGTACAGAAACTTAATCGCCAAACATCTGAAACGATCATAAAATAAATCGGGTTGAGAACCGAGCGCGACGACTACAGGATTTCGAAGCAGACGGATTACGTACCCTCCTAGTTTAGCGTACCAAGCGCGATCGTAACATAAAGCGCACATTTTCTCCGACAGATAATCGAACAACGGTAGTTTACACGCCTGAAATGATTACGATTAAACAAAAAACGCTACTCGCAAGTCTGATCGTTTGACTGGTTTGTTGTTTGATCGGAAATATATGCGATGTATTCTCTCAGCGTAGAAGATTACGAATAATCCCACGTAATGATGATAATAAAATTGGGCAGCCACTTTTATTTGACTTTCCCCCCCCCCCGACTATTCCCTGTCACGCACGTAGTTTCCCTGACTTGATCTGCTAAGAATCCGATCAATTAACGCAATCAAATACGTAAGACATTGACGGAAACTGTTTCATTTTACACTCAAACAAATTTCCATGACTTTTCCCTGAAATACTATTCCATGATATTCAAACTATTCCATGTTGTTTCCCCTGACTATTCCCTGAAATGCAAGTTGTTTTCCCTGACTTGATCTGCTAAGAATCGAATCAATTAACACAGCCAAATACACGTAAGACACAGACAGAACCTGTTTGATTTTACACAAGATCTAACGATCTCAACAAATTTCCCTCGCTTATTTAAAGAAAAGAAAATTCTCAGACTTTTTCCTGATTTCCAGGTAAGTGGCCACATTGTAAAAGTTTATTTTTCACACTGTCTCAAGATTTTCTCGAGATTTATCTAAATCTCATCTTCAGTCTGAATTTCATTACTAGCGATATCGTTCATTAGGATTGGCGAGCGAGTACCTTCTCCTTGGAGCCGAGTATCGTCGTCGCGATATCGAGTATGAGTACCATCGCTAGATTACCCGGTTTACACAACTCTTTCTCCTCGTGACCCATTATAACGGCGAGCGCGTCGATCAACACCTGCGGATCCATTCCTGTTAGTTTCGATTGTTTATCCATTACCGGAAACGGACCTGAAATTACGAAATAAATTGAAGAACGAGCTTCGCATTCAGGTCAAATTTTTGGTTTAGTTTCACGGCATCTTGGCAATGAGGTCCACAATTAAGTATCATCAGCTTAACCAATTTCATAAAACCAGGAGAAGATTGAAAATTTGGTCAGTTATCACTACGGTTACACGTACCGGCTTGTTGAGCGATGGCGACCATCGTGTAATGACGAACCATCGAAGCCATAGTCGGCAGAACGGCCGGTCGTAATTCTCTGATAGCGGCGGCAACTGTCAATAAATCAATCAAACGTTTATAACGATTTGAGGAATTAAGGGATCTGGAAGAGCGGGTAAAGCCCACAAAGCACGGAAACAGGGGATAGAAACAAGAGTGTTTTCATATGTCATGTGTGTTTACGAGAAAACATGGTCTCGGGAAACAATGTTTCCCAGTTCAAACCTGTTTCCTTCAGTGTTCCCTACGTCGTGCCCGTTTACGAGAAACATGATTTCGGGAAACAATGTGCCTGAAATCAAACACGCTCGATTCCATGATCCTGTTTCCTTGCGTGGCGTGTGTTGGGTTCTTACACCTGTTCTTCGAGAAGTGTCTACTCACCGAACATGGCGGTTAACGCTTGTTCATGTACGTTACGCGTGTGCGAATCCTGATTCTTAAACAACAATCCGCAATAAACTGACGATTCTACATCGGCAAAACTATAAAACAATAAATAGTTATTATAGGGTATAATATATCCTATAATATATCCTATAATATATATATTATAGGGTATACTATATGGGGTATATTATAGGATATCGTATAGGGTATATTATAGGGTATATTATAGGGTATATTATAGGATATATTATACCCTATAATATACCCTATAATATAGTGATGATGAATCATTCGAGTTTAGTGAATTATGGTAGTGGCAGACGTTTGTAACTCATAGTGGAGGAGGTTAGCTTGTTTAGGGCGGGATAGGTGGTCAAGGGGGAAAAGTTTTGTTAGCAGGTGAGAGCGGTTGAGGGGGGAGGAGGGGGGATACCCGGTTATTCTTACCTCGTGTGACTGAATAAATGAGTAATCGATTGTTTCTCGTCGTCCAACGACATCGCCGACACCAGAAAACATTTTATAATCTCCCACGCCTGTTTACGATAGAACGGTTCCGTGCTGCTCGACTTCAAAGCGTTCAACGCGGCTTCGATCACCTGTTCGTAACAAACGGACAAATTCAATAAGATATCTCGATTTGAATCGCAAATTAAACAGTCCGTATTATTGCGTCTTTTACGTACCTTTTCGACGGGGAAATTGATCGGTGTTTTACAATCCTGGAAGTAAACGGTCAGACACGGTCCGACCGTCTCTTTATCGTTGAAATTCAACTAAAAATAGTAATAGAGAAATATTGAATCAATTTTGTAATAGGGGGATTTATGGAGTTAACCATCTTGTTCGCAAGATGGTAGGTCAATTTGATGATGTCATAGGGGGATTTATGGAGGTAACCATCTTGTTCGCAAGAAGGTAGGTCAATTTGATGATGTCATAGGGGGATTTATGGAGGTAACCATCTTGTTCGCAAGATGGTAGGTCAATTTGATGATGTCATAGGGGGTTCATGGAGGTAGCCATCGTTTTCTGATCAAAGGTAAGTCAATTTGATGAAGTTAGGGGATTTATGGAGAAAGCCATCTATTTTGGAAGGGTAGGTGAATATGATAATGTCATAGGGGGATTTATGGAGGCAGACTTCTTTTCTGAAGTGTCTACATATCAAATCACTAGAAGACAATTTGATAATGTCATAGGGTGACTTGTTGAGGCGGACACCTTTCTTCAAGAAACTTTTCGAAGGTTCTACCGATTTTACCTTCTGAGGTTCGGCGAGCATTTTCCGATTGCCGCCGCCGAATTTGCCTAAAACGCGGAACGCTACGTGCGCGATGCTATCAGACGGATTTCTCAACGTTCTCCACAACGCCTGCATCAGTTCGGCTCGAACCGGCTGTATGTGATCGTACAGGAAATCCGGTTGCAGATTATCGACGCACAGTTCAAGAGTTCGTAATCCCTGAAAAATAGAATTTGTCAGAGGTTGAATTTCAGAGACCAATCGAGCTATCACAACAGAAACACAAAATGGCAGATGCCCAAAAACAAAATGAAAATGGGTCTACTGAAAACGGAATATATGCTTTTTAGCGAACAGGAACCAGGGCGCCAACGAGTGAATCGATGAAATCTTTTCAATTTTCATATTTTTCAATCAGTGACAAATAACCAGGTAAAATATCTACGTAATTCCACAACACCCAGCCGTACAGATCGCAGTTCCACAGACGTTGTCGAACTTCGATTCTTAGAGTTAAAACGGTACATTTTCAAGCAGTTTTATCCGAAATTAGATCCACTGGTGGATGTAGAACTACCGTAGAACAGCGGAACTGGGTCCATTTCATAAACGGTGTAAACGTCACGTACCTGACTGACGAGCGTCTGCGAACCGTTTAACGCCGATACAAGCGGGTCCATCAACATCGGTAGATACGGTAACAGCGAACTCAAACGAACCGGAACCGTTAAACACAACTCGACGAATAGGTCTTTCATATGCTGTTTATGAAGACCGGATTGGAGATTGTTCAAACCTGAAATATTACAGATAGCCACTACTGAAATCTGCATCTCTAAAACTAAAGTTTCAATTTAATTCAAATTCATGAGTTCTTTCCAGGATACTTTTCCTTCAAGATGCACTAAACTGGAAACTTTTCCCACCAAGGGGCAGTTATGGCTTGGATTTAAGACCCGTCTCCAAGGCCACCTCCGTTTTTAAGTCCATCTAACAACTAAAGACAGTCTTAAGGTTTAAGACCACTTTTGGACTAAGGTCACGACTGTAACTGGAACTAGCTTTCGATCTTAAATCTGAGCTTTACATCGTGGCTTTTGACTAAAATGGGCCAAAACTGATCTAAATTCTTAGTCTCTACTGTACAAGCACTTGGAGTCCTTTGTTTTGATGATGCGAGCCCTGTACAAGCCCTGGGTATCCTTTGAAATATTGTTTCGTAATTCTATCCCTTTAGTTAAATGGACAGAGACTGTTTCTAGATCAAAGTCTTGATGATGCGCGCCCTGCACGTCCTTTGAAATATTCTTTTACTCTTATCATCTAATAAGTTTATTTATTCTTTCACAGGGCAATCCCCCTATCAGGCAGAGCCCCTTGGGCTTGTCCTTCTTATTCATGTAGGTACCTATTTACTTAGGAAATGATATCTTAAGAAATTATGTTTACAATGTTGTACGTAAATCATAAGTAAATAAATCATTCATTGATCGCTGACCTTGTAGAAGATTTGGCAGCAGCGGTAGGAATTCCTGGTAGAGTTGATCGTGACTTCCTCCGCCGATCGAACGGAACAACGCCCGCAACAATAGGAAATAATTATACGGTTCCTTAGCGCTCAACGCCAACTCCATCGACCGATTGACGATCAGGTGCAAGTGAGGCTACAATCGAAGAGCAGACGGACATCGTATTAGAAAAGAGCAGGACCCAGTTCCACAATTAGATTTGACTCAAGAGTCAACTCACTGAAAATGAACTAACTTTAAATCTAACTCTAACTCACAACCGTGGGACCGGGACCTGATTCATTAGTAACACATTTAAAATGCGATGAATATTCAAATCTGTCGAACTAACCTTCAACATTTGTTCGTTGTCCGCGGCGAATAACGAAACCGAACCGAAAACCAGTTTGAACAATTTCAAATATAAATTCGACCAATCCATGTTAGCTGAAAAAATTTTAAGAATACCGCTACCAAATGTAACAGGGTTTTCAGTGGTGAGGCCAGGATAAAAAGAAGTACTAAGGAGGACTCTTTCGGCATTTTTAGCCCCAAAAAGAGGGACTTTTGGACTTGGAAAGAAGTACTTTCCAGTAAAATGAGGGTCCACAAGGGAGCATTTTTTCGCAATGCCTTTGCCGGAATACTAGTTTTGAAGACCAATCATACATTTCAGGGTAATTCCATAACACTTTCCTGTATATTCAATCTTACTGACAATTGAATTTCCAGGTCTGAGTGAGAAAATACTTCAACAATCGAATTCGCGGAAAAATTGCGCACAAAAAGTACATAAAAATCAAATTTGGAAGGACTTTTTTATCAAGAGGAAGGACTTAGAGTCAAAAAGAAGGACAAAGATGATGTTTGTCCAAACTTTTTCCAAAGGATGGACTTGGAAGGACTTGGAAGGACCGCTGGAAACCCTGCGTAATCTCGAATTCATCAAATTTAAAAAACGGGAGTTATCTCTTTCATTTTCAACTCACATCCCATTTCCTCGAGTCTCGCGAGTAAATATTCGACTAAAATCGTCGCGAACGTCGGCGACGTCGTCAAATTCGCCAGGAACGAATTCGCCACGATCTGCAACGCGTAGTTGTTGTGGATACGTTCGACCATGTATTCGATCGTTGTCGAGAATATCTCTTTGAACGTCAGCGGACTCATCATCGTAAACTGCACATGGAAAGATTAGGAAAAAGATTTACAAATTTTTCATCAGATAGAAATTTCAGAAAATAAGGGTAGATCAACGCCGATTCTAAGCTTTTTGAATACTAGTGAATCCAGGATATCGCTTCGTGAGGGTCTATTTTCAAGGAAGGGGGTCTAAGTAGCCCAGCCCTCTATTTTTAGAGGTATAATTTCTTTATGATACTAATTATCATCCAAAAGAAACCAGGAAGTATTATCTCTCATTCAAATCTTTCTGGCAGAGGACAAATGGACCTTAGCATTGTTCAGGGAAGATAAGTTAGTACGTATAATCCTACACCCATTTTAAGTGCAATCCTAGGGCTAGTTCTATAGATTTGTATTAACTTTAACCTATAGCCTAATTCAATCAATTGAAAATGAATTGAGTTAGGCCTGAGGTAATGATAATACCAGTCTATCAAACTCACCCCTAAATTAGCCCCCCCCTCCACCTATACAAAATTTCAATACGCGCTCCTCATAAATTTTGTTCTAGATAAAACTTACAACTCCTGCAAAATGTTCCAAAACCTCTTTTTCTTCTTTCGTTCGAACGGTTTGAACTCTGAAAGTACAAAACAAACCTTCATTTTGAGCAGACGACTGATAGAATTGTGCTTTTTTACACCGGACTGCGGTGTATAAATCGGTGATGACTTCGCCAGTACACCGCACTGCGGCGCTAACTCACACGGCAGGACGAACGAACGCCTGTCCGTTTGGTCCGGTGTTGATCGTGTAAATATCCAATGCTTGTAACGCGTAGCGGACCAAACGCACGAAAACGAGCGTCTCCTTCGACGTAAACTGTTTATTCGTGACCATTGATAAATCTGAAAACAAATAAACAAAATGACGGATTATTCAATTGAACCAACAGAAACGTTGTTGTGGTTTCATTTGAATAAAATCAATGGCATTAAATCCTTTTTGTTGGACTTTTCCATCTATCAGAAGATTTTTTTCAGTCTTCAGCCAGTTACACAGTTCTAGGTTCAGATTTTAATCTTGAGTTGAATCATTTGAAATTTGAAAAAATCTTAACTTCGGAGTTAAACTGAACAGAAATGGCGTAAATGGATCCAGATTTTTTAATGTTCCATCTTTTAATGTTCCAATAGAATTACTTTTATTTGGGGAGATTCTAGACTCTATAATTCTATTAATTCTACTAATTCTATCTAGACTCAATAACTGTCTTGGAAATAATCCCGGCAATAGTGTCTGAATGGAATCACTTGTTGTAAGAAACTGGTAGCAAGTATTGTTAGTGAATAGAGACATCAAACCTGACTGGTCACTAGTCACCACACATGACTGGTCACCATAGATGAGCGGTCACCACATTGATCAGACAAACTTACAAAGTATGTCAGTCACCTAGAGCTCAGTGGTCTAGTGGTTAGGAGGGAGGACTGACAGGCTAGAGGCCCAGGTTCAAATCCCGCCATGGCTCGGTTATAGGGTGGCCTAGGGTAAGGGTTATTTCCAGGGCTGGGAGGGCTATAGAAGGTGCGACCTTAAGAAGCATATTTATTCTAAATATTTTTATATTCATTTTTTTCTTTTTTTTAAATTGTCTTGAACATTCTGCTGGCTCATTTGCCTGCAGTGTCTTCCTCTGCAGAGATATGTCATATCTCCATGAAAAGATGATGAATGAGGGAGATTTCATGGAGCCATCCTTTCAACCGAGGGTCTATTGATTGCTAAGGGAGTGGACGCACACATTTAAATAAATAAACAGGACTTGAAGCAAATGCGGAAACATAGGAGGGGAAAGTATGGGTTTGGGGGTATATTCCAAACAATAATAAACCGTAATGACAGGTAAACCGGGTCCTCGAGTTTGAGCCCGTAGACGTCGGGGCTCGTGTACCCGCACTCGTTCGCACGTACCGACAGACGGAGATTTACAGGAAGCCGCGCCCCACGTGATCGTTTTAACGCCGCACACGAGGGTTTTCACTAAACCGCGGCAGTCAGCGACGGAGAAATTCGGCTGAGCTCCGATCGTCGCGCCGATACGATTCTGAAAATATAAAACCACACAAGACGGATCAGGATCAGTAAATATGAAGAAGGTGGCAACATTTTTTTTCGGGTAAATTTTCTAAATTCTACCTTTTCTTTCTGTTCGGATTCTTTATCGATCGTGAAAACGGTCGCCGTCGTCGTTTTGTTTTCGTCTTTTGAGGTGGCGCCACCGTTCAACGCATCGGTCGCGGTCGTCTCTTGACTCTTCGTGCCTCCGCCAGCGCTTGTAGTAGCGCCCCCTGTTGAACCGGCTTGTTGCGACCGCAGAGCCGCGGCAGCAGTCGTCGGCGCCGATTGTAACGACGTTTGAGACCCGCTCGACGTCGGACTCGACGACGTTTCCGGCTTTTCTTGAGGTTTGCTGAAATATTTACGACAAAATCCGATTAACCCTTTCAGTGCTGACTAATTAATACCCTAAAGTGCTGGAGATAATCCGAAAATTCTAAACAATTCCACCCTAGTGTGTTGAACAACGGGAATACCACTATAGTGTGTCTACACCGCGGCGCGATGTATCGTTAGTTACTAGTATTTCACAATGTTTGACAGGTGCTGCCATTTTTCAAGAGAGATAATTACTAATTACATCAATACACCGCAGTGCGGTGTACTAGCAACATCTATCACTGATTTATACACCGCACTGAAAGGGTTAAATTACGATCTGAATCTATTTTGATATCGAGACGAATTTCATGAGGTTTTTACGATCCCTGGTCCTTGTGCCACTCTGTGACTCATCACCAGCAAGAATCAGACACCAAAAAATTCAAATTCGCTGAATTTTCCCTGATTTCGAAGTAAGAATTCCCTGATTTCAAATAGAGTTTAAATAAACGCACCATTTCAACAGCACGGCCGGCAGCTGTAACTCGGCGATAGTTTTAAACTTCAAAACGAACACTTCCAACATCCTCATCAATAACTCGCGACCCTGAAAATAAACAGTACCGTAGTTAGGAACCCACACAAGTTCAGTTCCAAATTTTCAATCTTCCAGGCTGGCAACTTATATTTCACTTGCTTTTTCCATGACTATTCCCAGCATTGATCTGCTTAGAATCTAATCAATTAACACAGTCAAATACGTAAGACATAGATGGAAACTGTTTGATTCTACGCGCGATCTACCAGCAATCTTTACTAATTTCCCTAACTTTAAGCTGCAATTTTGCAATATTCTCTGAGACTTTTTAAAAGGAATATCTAGTCTTTTCCCTGATTTCCAGTAAGTGGGACCACCACTGATTTTACAATCGATCTAATTCAATCTCAACAAGTTTCCCTAACTTTTAGCAGCATTTTTACATTATTCTCTAACTTATCCCTGACTTTTTAAAAGGAATATCTAGACTTTTCCCCGATTTCCAGTAAGTGGCGCCACCACTGATTTCACAACCGATCTAATTCAATCTCAACAAGTTTCCCTAACTTTTAGCAGCATTTTTACATTATTCTCTAACTTATCCCTGACTTTTTAAAAGGAATATCTAAACTTTTCCCCGATTTCCAGGCAAGTGGCGCCACAACTGATTTTACAACCGATCTAATTCAAAATTAGTAAACGCCGAACTCACATTTCCATTTTCGGCGTCGCTTTTCTGTCGAATGCACTCGGTGAGATTGAGCAGCAGTTTACAGGACATCGTTTGTATACTGGACGGCAACGACTCGTCGTGCACGTTCTTCGAGAACAGATTCACGGCCAGCGACAGGTCGTTCAGCGGTAACGCCGTACGTACGTGGTGTACGAGATCGGCTAACGTACTGTACGCCAGGGGGCGCAGCGATTCGTACGTCGTCCAGCCCGGTCCGATCAGTATGTTCTCGTCAAATAGTTTATCGATCACCGGCACGAATTCTGAAATTTCGAGAAAAAAAAAAAGAAGATTCGGTTTATCTTGACATTTTCATGATACGTTCGTGAATTCTTATCCAAATTCCCTGAGTTTTTTTTCCCAATCTTTTCTAGATTTTTCTCATTCCCTGATCTTTCAAGGTTTTTGACGATTTATCGAACACCCTGAGTTTTCCCAACGTTTTCTAGATTTTTCTGATATCCAGGTTATCCGGGTCAGCGGCGCTGCCCTGTTTCCTAAATTTCTGAAGTAATTCCACTCACTATTTCTGAGATCCGTTACGAGGATATGCCGAGCGGCGATCAGCAGTTCTTTACGCAGGTGTGCCGCCTCCTGCGGACAAAGGGTTAACAATCCCAGCATGCCTTTAACCATCTGCTGAGAATGAGTATTCACATTTTCCTAGACCACGATAGAAAAACAACAGTTTCAAATTAATGAAAATTCGCGCCGATTTTAACCCCCTCTACCCGACTGAAACTCGAAGCACGCGTACCTGGTAAATACGTATGATATAAGCAAGGAATGAAAGAGTTTTGATTTGAGCCGCGATAAAATCAACGAACACTTCTTTATTAAACGCCGGGTTCGCTCTGGAAATTAAAAAAAAAAAAAATTATTAACCCTCTCAGTGCTGACTTATCAATATCCTATAGTGCTGGAGATAATCTAAAAATTTTGGAAGATTCATCCCTAGTTTGTTGAATAATGGGAATACCACTATAGTGCGTCTGCACTGTGGTGGTGTGTATCGTTAGTTACTAATAGTTCACTATGTTTGACAGGTGCTGCCATCTTTCAAGAGAGATAATTACTAATCACATCAATACACCACAGTGCTGTGTACTAGCAAAATCCGTCACCGATATATACACCGCACCGCAGTGTAGACGCACTGAAAGGGTTAAGGAAAATCAAGAATATTCTTTCAGGCTCCCTACAGATCAGTCATTCCTGTATATAAGGAGAACATTTCAGATTTCTGCGTCTGCATCAGTTTCATATCCCAATTACAAAAGACTCCTCCTAAATCTGAACTGTCTATCGTGGTAAACCGGTAATTCAGTGGTGCTATAAGCACATTTTTATGCTTTACGCTACTAAACTTCGATTCTAATTCAGTAACCACCTAATTGGATAAAGAAAAGATCCCGGTGCCAGCTGACCTTAAACAACAAAAAATTTTCATTTCTGAAACATTGTTTAGAGTCTGAATTGTCAGGACCAGTGCTTAAAACATCCCTTTTCCCCGATTGTAAGAAACAGTCTCAAGTTCACTGATGATTAGATATTTTCATAAGATGGAAAGTAAATCGAATGAGAGAGTGTTCGTTTATACCTCTGTTGTGTCGTAGGTTGTAGAACGATAGTATTCATGATGAGAGGAATGAACTCAGCGACGTCGCTGTGCACGCTCTGTTTGTACAACTGATACATCAGAACCACGATGATCGGCAACTCGGCCAAAACTTTCAGCGAGAATACCGCTTTCGGAATAACGTTATACTGAAATATGAACGCAATAGAATTCAGATTAGAACATACACGATTGATGTCGTGATGATGTCATAGGGGGATTTATGAAAGCGTATTTTCAATCGCTAGATAGTTCAATGATGTCATAGGGGGATTTATAGAACAGAACTGTTTTAAATCACTAGGCAATTCAATGATGTCTTAGGGGGATTTATGGAGTCAGCTATATTATTTATCACTAAGAAAATGAATGATGTCATAGGGGGATTTATGGAGTCAGCTATATTATTTATCACTAAGAAAATGAATGATGTCATAGGGGGATTTATGGAGTCAGCTATATTATTTATCACTAAGAAAATGGATGATGTCATAGGGGGATTTATAGAACAGAACTGTTTTCAATCACTAGGCAATTCAATGATGTCATAGGGGGAATTAACGGAGGAAACCATGTTTTTCATAACGGTCTATTCATCCGTCTGCTCTGTGTTACTCACGGTTACGGGTTGATTATCCTGATTTTTTTTCTCCGTCGAAATCGTCGTCACGGTGAATATCTCCTGCAACAATACGTCGACGTTCACCTCGGATATGTCCTTCACCTTCATCTGAGCGCGCGGCTCGAAGATTCGCGGCAGGTGATTCGGCAGCTCTTTATAGATGTTCTTCACGAACTGGAGAAAACTTTGAATCTGCGAAATTAAGACAAAAACTTTTTAAAATTGACTCCTACTCGTCCAGACTGTCTCAATTCTTAACTTCAGACAAAACGTTCTAAAATCGACTCCAAAGACTGTAAGAGGACTCCAATTTTTCCCGACCGTCTCAGGATTCAGACAGACGTACCTCACTGTTCATCTGCGGTCGGTAGTATTTATGTAATTCGATAATGATACGCAAACAAACCAAAACGTTGTCTTCGTTTTCAACCTTTAATACGAAAGTTCGAAAAAAAGAATTCAAACGATTTCAAAACGGGGAGTTTGTGTGTTTCAAATCGAATCGATTAAACCGTGTGTTTACCCCGAGAAGTTTAAACATTAAAGACAGGATCTGTTTGACGTATGGTTTCAGATGATCGTTCGTTGGAATTCTGTGAATTATTTCCAGTAGAAGTTTACGCAATTGCTGTAAAAATATGAATCAGTTATAATTAGTTTCTAATGATACCCGACTTTCTGAGAGGCAACTGGCGCGACCTTTTAATGCCCGATTTTTAGAGGCGAGTGACAACCACTCAATAATCCACTTTCAGAAGCGACCAGCGACCGAAACTGAAAACAAAACTTGCCATGTCATGATATTCAACCGAATAAGCCAATTGACAGCGGGTCAGTTGCACAGCCATGGCTTAGATTTAAAACCACTTTAAGTCCATCTTTATTCTATAACCAATCTTACAACGCAAGATCAGTTTCAAGATTTAAAACCCTGAATTATCCATAACAATATGATGATAAATTGTTGCTTCATTTCAATTTGAACTGAAATTTCTGATCTCGAGATTTAAGAACTTACACAAATCGAGCGAACCGGAAAGAAGCGTTTGTTTGTTTTCTGTAGGAAGTTTGCGCAGTGAACAGCCTTTAACTGATAAACTATTCAGCGGTACCTTCCATTTATACACCAGGGGGATGGTGGGTGTGAGAGAATAAACGCGCCGCGGTACAGAGGGGTGGAAGGAGGTGAACTTACGACTTGACTGTTCTGTTCGCTGATAAACTGCGGTTCCCCTTCTAGGAGAATTTTCAGGAAAACTCTCAACGCTTCCTGTAGGAATTGTGGGTAATGAGCTTGCGACGCGACTATCAACTGAACGTAGAAAAAACAGAAATGATGTCATAGGGGGAATTATGAACGCGCGGGTCGTCCGCAGTTCGAGATATTACTGACCTCAAAGTTTTCGCTTAGTTCCTGAGCGGCTTTCAATTTCTTCTCAATCACTGAATATTCACACATGGAAAAGAGAAAAATTTCATTAAATCAAGATAAAAATTGAATTCATGTGAAAATCAACCCTTTCAGTGCGTCTACACTGCATTGCCGTGTATACAATGGTGATTGTATTCGTTAGTACATCGCATCACGAGGTATTGATGTTTACCAGTTTTCATCTCTTAAAAGATAGCAGCATCATGGCACTTGTCAAATATTAGTAACTAATGATACGCTGCACCGCAGTGTAGACGCACTAAAGCAGTATGCCCGTTATTCATAACACCGGGGTGGAAATCGTTTAAATCAATAGTCGGTATCAATTTGTCAGCACTGAAAAGGTTAATTATTCATTCTCTGTTTTTGACAATTTGTATACCAGGCCCAGTACCTTACCACAAAATACCGCCACTGGGTGCGATGAGACCGATAAACTTACCGGTCGTGGAATCAGCTATCAAAGCCACGTAGGATTTGTACGTAGATATCTGAGTCGCCGCCATATCCAAGTGTGATCCTCTCCGGCCTAGTTCTCAGAATATTTTAAATTTTACTTCTTGTTTGTAATCACTTCTTTCTTCTCCATTCAGAGATATAAAACCTGGATACTGGATAAAATAAAAAGATTTTTAAGGTGGTATTTGCTGCCGGAATTTGCGTAACTTCAAAGCGCCAACTACAATCCGTCAAGGAGGCCGGGATAGAAAAACTGGAAGGAATAAACGCAGACTACAGAAACAAGTTGCCGGTATTCAAACTGAAATATCTGAATATAGAAATGTTTGGGGCATGAAAAGTTCGGTTACATCGATTCTTCAGTTTATACTCATAATATATTCGTTTGAAATCTTATATAAAAACCTTTAATTCATTATTTTCTCGTCGTTTTGTTAACAAAATCCTAACAAAGTTCACAATTTTGAACATGTACCCCGTATATGGGGTATTGAGTGGCGCCACCGGCTGGTGTTTACATTCCTTCGACTCGCTTCCCTGTGTAGGGTTAAACCACGGCGCCACCGGCTGGTCTCCCGACTCGCATCCCTGTGAAAGTGTCGCGACCGCCACGCTATTGAACCGTAACACCAATGCCAATGATATGGCGAACTCAAATGAACAGAAAAATGTGTACATTTAAAAGGAAAAAGTAGCAATTATAAAATGACTTCAAAAGGTTTATTGAACACATACTATAAATATTCGGTGAATTCTACCGCCTGTGACTTCAGTGGCTAAAATTCATCTAATATATTCGAAGATTTGCTAACTATGAGAATGGCGTGATATTGCCAGGCGTGGCTTTAATACATCAAAATAATTCAAATCAAATAATCACGCTTTTTGTGAGCTGAAAATGATAAATAATAGATGATATTTATGGACGAGTCAAAATGATCATCGATCGTTTATTCGCCGAGCGCTCGTCGGGGACTGTGTGTGATCTAATGATATATGATATTTATATTGGGTCGTGATATATGAAATGACTCATTGTTTATCTAGGACGAGAGACACTCGACTACCAACAGAGATTAATTAGGAGTTAGACCCTCTGAAAACAACACCGTCTCGGTATACTATCGATCAGCGGCCGTCTGTCGAGTGTTGAGTCGGTTTGACTACGCGAATGTCAGCGCGGCTCCTGCTACTGGGAATTATGCGGTCACGGCATCACCTCACCGCGTGTACAACACCGCGAGATGAAAACAATTCATCACTACAGTAAGTAGGTAAGTCTATTGAATGCTTAAGCAAATATTTATGGCACTCGCTCTGAGATCGTCAGTACCGGGAGGGGGGAGGGAGGGTTCCTGCTTCTTCATCATCGGAAACTTCTTTCTCGGAATGACGCCGTCAGTATTAACGCGCGCACGCTGTAAGGAAAAGAACTGTGCGCCGATCTTTTCAGATAGTTTGCGCACAAAAAATAATATACGAACCGTTTTGTGAAAAACGTGTTTCGTGTTTTGATAAATTAGACTTTTTGCCGTGCGTGCGTGCGTGTGTACCTGTGTGCGTGTCGGGCTTCACAAACACTCTTTTCACACAGATCGCAACAGATGTAAGTTTGTAAATGTTGTGCCGCAAATCAAATATTATTTCAAACGTTTATTTCCGATTTTCAGAATTTTTTTTCTTTTGAAATATTTGCACTTTGACCGAGCGATAGACGTTGTTGACTGGTTGCTAAACACATTGCTAAACAAACGTTTATTTTTGGTCAAAAATGCTCATATACAAACTATGTGGGTGGATCTGTATGTAGGCATCAGACTCGAATTTATAGGTCGATGCGATGCCCGAACTTGCTCTGTGTCTTTATCAACGATGACATCTCAAATATATCCCGAAAAAGAATCTCAGTGGCTATTATTGTGTTTCGTTCTCCCAGGACACTTTTTATTACGATTAAATAAATTACATTCAACACTAAATAGAGTCTCTTGTTAAAAAGAGTATTATTGTCGGTTTAAGACGTGCATGAATTTGTCCCCGAAGGCCAAATAAAAAGTGACTGAACAAAAAAAAACTAGTTCAAACCACGCACGTATACTGTTCTTTTATAAATATGAAATTAAAAAGGGTATTATAGTCGTTGTAAGACGTGCATGAATTTAACCCCGGAGGCCAAATAAATAGTGACTGAACAAAAAAAACTAGTTCAAACCACGTACGTATACTGTTCTTTTGTAAATATGAAATATAAAGAAGTACTTTTGTGGAATTCGGTTTTCCCCGCAAGGGCCCTTCGACGTGTTTGAGCGCAATTCTACAATGTTTAAATGACAGAAAGTTCTGGTAATTTTTTTCCATTTCCGTGTGTTCTGCAGACGAGATCGCTATTCTGGATTTCGACATTTTTTTTCCAGCTCTTTGGGGCAATGCATGCGGAGCATATGTTGATAGTATTTTGTATTAGTGTAACATCAACGCTTTCAGGACATTTCGGAATGAACATTCTTCGCAAAGGAAAACTTTGGCATTAGTACTGACCGATTGGATCATGTGGATCAATTTGTTTTCATTTAGATTGATTTTGAAACTCAACGATGCGTGAAGAGAACCCGAGCAGACGGACGTCCAGGCACTTTTTACAGACGTTACTTTTCGTTACGAATATATTTTTGTGTGTGACAGCTTGGGGCTTTGGACCAAACTGCCCGGGCCCAATACGGCGGGATGTTATCTGCCCGAAGCCCTGTTTGTGTTGTAGGTAAGTTGTGAATTTAAACATCTGCTTTACTCGTGTACTAAATATTCGAATTCGGCGATATCAATTTTCATCTTCGTCTGATTCTATTTCAGAACGTTCCTCAAAAATCAAGTAGAGGATCTTCGCATGACCTGCGTGCGCACCGGCATCACTTCCGTGCCCAGGCTGATTCCCGTTGACGTCACATATCTCGATCTCGGCTACAATAACATTTCGACCGTGTCACGTGACGACTTTGCCGGCCTATCGAATTTGCGGTCGTTGTATTTGCAAAGTTTAAAATTACTGAAAATTGAAAACCATACATTTTCGGGTCTTAAAAATCTTCGAACTTTGAATTTGGCACACAATCCCGACCTTGACATTGAGGTGAACGCTTTCAGCGGTTTAGGTTCGTCGTTATCCTCGCTAGATCTGGAGGGTTCGGCGCCGAATTTCTACTCGGAGAATCTGGAATCGTTGGCCAGTTTGACTCAGCTGAAAGACCTCACGATCGGCACTCTACCGTTGCCGTACTTGGACGAGCAAATATTCGTTAACAATACGAATCTTAAGGACATTCATTATTACGGCATGCCTGCGTTCGTGCGAACCCCGAATCTGACAGCCGACATCACGCTGGTGCTCGTTTACGATCGGTTTCGAACCCTGGACCTCCGGATTCCGATCAACGCCAACAATTTACGTGTTATCTATCCTTTGAAGGCGGAGCGTATGTTACTGCGGAGATATCTTACCGGATTACGGAAGGTTACGAATCTATCGATGCAAATCAGACGATCTTGGATTACCGTAATCAATACGGATTTATTTTACGATATCGCAGAAATCGACGCTCTCGATTTAAACTTCTGTCGTGTGCGAGGTCTGGTCGTCAATCTGATACAGTCGTTGCAGACGACACGTATTCGAGCCTTGTCGCTGCGAGACTGCAGAATTTCCAAGACGCATCTCGTCGGAGCGTTATTCAAACCGTTACGCAACAGCTCACTGCGCGAGCTGGATTTATCGCTGAACTATTTCAGCGTTATACCGGAAAACGCGTTCGAACACGTACCCGATTTGGAAATTTTAAAAATCGAATCGGCGAAGGTGGCCACTATCGCCATGGACGCGTTCGCGCATTTACACCGTTTGAAAATCGTCAAGTTAGGAGACAATAAAATATCGACATTTTCGATACCGTTTATATTAAATTCGTGCCCGGATTTGTTAGACTTATCGATCGAAGCGAATCAGATTACGTACGACGAATTTTTCCACATGAACCATTCGAAATTGGAGCATTTGACGCTTTCGAGAAATCGAATCACGACATTCGTCGACGTCCGTCACTTGCCACGTTTGAAAACGTTGTACGCGTACGCGCTCAATCCCATGAAATTGACCTACTATTTACGCGCGTTTGATTTTCGTGGGAACAAAAATCTCGAACAAATCGATATCGGTTCGAACAATTTGAGATTTACAAGTAGCGATAATACTCGTTTTGTCGGTTTGGACAAATTGAAGTCGTTAGACCTCAATAGAAACGCTTTAAGCCTCAGCCAGGAGGGGGCGATGGTGTCGGCATTTAGGAATTTCCCGCCATCGTTACAAGAGATATACCTCGCCGAGAATGACCTTACCGAACTGCCGGCCGGATTATTCCGTACCCTGAAGCAACTGCGTTACATTCATCTAACTGACAATAAGATAAAAATTATTCCGCGAGGATTTTTCGACGGGTTGAAAAATTTGATGGTGGTTAAATTGGACAAGAATGTTCTATCGACGCTGAGCGGCGACTCGGGTCTGACGTCATTGCCCAGCCTACGCCAATTGTCATTGGACGAGAATTCGTTCGTCTGCGATTGTCAGCTGAGATGGTTGTCAAACTGGGTGAACAGATCGGTTACCATCGATGTAGAGGGCGCCGATCAGTTCTGTCGTCTGCCAGAAAACCTGGAGAACACGACGATCGTCGGGTATCGTCTGCCGTGGATCAAATGCGATCGTAATTTCGAGAAACTAGCCGGCGGGATAGCCACGGCGACTGTGCTCATCAATCTGATACTGTTCGTGTTGATCATTCAGTACCGCGTCGATATCATGTTCTGGTGGAAGGTGACGCGTTATTGGCGCAATCGTTACGACGTATTCGCCGATTTGGCGGACGATTGTTACGACGCGTTCGTTAGTTACAACGTTAACGACGCTTTTTTCGCCACCGGATTCATGATCAGACATCTCGAACGTAGCGACGACGTTCGATTCAGATTGTGCATCGACGGTCGCGATTTCGAGTGCGGAGAGTTTCATAGCGTCAACATCGCCCAGAAAATGGAGAAAAGTCGCTGGGTGATTTTGGTAGTGTCGAAACACTTTTTGACCAGCGAATGGTGCAAGTATGAATTACACATGGCCGAATTGAAGTGTTTCGACGAAAGACGAAACGTGATTATTTTGATATTTTTGGAGGAGATCGACAGAAAGGCCTTGCCGAAAGGCGTCGTCTTGTTGAAGAAACATTGTCATTCTTTACGTTGGCCGAAAAAACAAAAGCAAGTGGCCCGGTTTTGGAAGAAGTTGAAATTGATAATGATCGGTCGCAATCGCAAAGAACAAACGACGACGACGGAAGCGAGGTCGGAGCCGACCACTTTTAGCGAATCGACGCGGGCTTCGATGGAACTGGCAGTCGAGTGCCGGAATAGCGTTGATGATATCAATATCGAGGCATTGGAAAGATTTTAATTTCGACAAACATTTTCTACATAGTTTTTACGCATGAAGGAGACCTACCCGTGGAGGGACCAGTCGCTGGAGAAGTCGGTTTAAGTTAACCATATAGCTGACATGGTTTCTCACATTGACTGATGATTCTTTAACCAACTTTTGAGCGACTCAGTCCCGACGACATAAAGACTCGTTTTCTTTTTACGAAGATAATTTTCTAAAATTCTATTTCACAAGTACGAAAATTCTTGAATGTGAAAAAACGGCCATCAAACAACGAATTAAAATTCTACTTTTTAATTCTTGTTTCGTTTTGTTCTTGTTTATTCTACTTTAAACATCGCCACGGGATCCGAATGAAGAGTTTTAACACAGACAGATCGAAACAAATCGATAGAATACCCATATGCAAATTACATGCAAATTGCAGATCATGACGTAAGTAATCCCTACACTTTATCAGGGAGGTGGGAGTGAACCTCCCATGATACAGGACAGTGGAACTCCCACCTCCCTGGTAGAAGTAAGGATTAAGCGAAAGTAAGCGCTTCGGGGCTTGAGCACTTTTACAAGTGAGAACTGCGGCCCCGTTCTCACGCCCGAACAGAGTTTTTGCTAAGAAAAATAGAAACATAAGTTGAATATTTACCTAAAAATATGGAAATATTTGAAATTGTGGGTGGATTGTAGTATCATAGGTTATACGACTAAGCCGCTACGATGGTCCGTATCGTACGTTATAAGGAAATGTAGTAGCTAGTGTCAGACGTGCTATCATTTAATTCACAGAAATTCCGCTATCGTTATTCATAGCCTAGGGGCAGCACTGAACGGTTGAGATCCAATACTGCCTCGTTACTCTACTGTGGCATGTGAGGAATACAGATATTTTTCAAAGTCAAAATTTCATTCATCACTCAGCATAAGTTTGCTTTAAATGAATAAATGTATCAATGTTGAAGCTTTGATTAAGGAGATCTGCCTTTGAATTCGATTTTCAACCCACTTTTAAAGAACTCTTTTTCTCGGCGAATGTATTAGCATTCAGTAAAGCGACAGATCCACATGCCAAAGGAAGAATTTATGGCAAATTAAATTATATTTCCCAAGTACTTCCATTGTCGAACCATAAATTAATCACTATTTTACTAACATAGTAGTCCGCATTTTCCGCGGATCTCACAGTACCAATAAATTTCACTTAGGTCATTCAATGTAAAAAATGTAACAGCCCAGTGATGCTTGCTTGGCTCTTGATTTAAAAAAATCCTTTTCGTAATTTGGATTGAACAACTCTCACTTCGGTGATCAGCTTAAAAACAACAAACAATCGTAAATTTATCTTATAAAAATTCCTTTAATAATGAATACAACTGAATTTACAAACTGATACTAGTAAAGTCTATGTGTATGCAAATCTGGTCAAATTACAGATCAGTAAGTTAGCCCGATCAGTAAACTAGTCCGACCAGTAAACTAGTCCGATCAGTAAGCTAGTCCGCTGACCTGCATTACAGGGTCATTAACAAAATGTGTCTACACCCAGCTTTCTATAAGTTGTTCCAAATGAGACGCTGCCAGCTGCACGGGTTTGAGGGCAGTAAAACTGCAGGCTTTTATCCACCGCTGAAATGGTACGAAAGAAATCATCGATTAAACCATGAAAAGAACATCAAGTTAAACCCCTGACGCAGGTTTTATAGACTGGTACTTAATTTTATTGAAAATGAAATGATTTAGCCCCCGGTTTAAGATAATACCAGTCTATAAAACCAGTCTCAGACAGTTGAAAAAACATTGAAAATTTTTACCATTTTAGATTGGCTCTTAAAACCTATCTTATTTTGTTCAAGCTTATGCTAAGCCACACTTTTACAATCTAACAATATGCCTTAGAACAATATCTTATCGAATAACGCACCAAATATGGTAAATAAACAAACATATCAAAATGATAGATGCGAGCTTGATAGCTCTGTGTTATGTCTCGGCAGCCAAGAACCAGTTACGCGAATTTGGGTTGAGGAAAGTGAGCCCTGGACCCAGAGCTCCACGGTTTTCGGTTCAGAAATCTGACTCTTCGGTTAAAGATTAGTAAACACACAACTGGGTCCTGAATCGAAGATGGCCGAAACATTCGGTGTAAAACTTACGCGAGTTTATTGGTACGTAGCTGCAGGTTGGTACGCCGTCGTCGTTTGCTGGTACGTCGTGCCCGGCGGCGTGTACCCCGCGTACATACCGGCACCGGCTTGGTACGCGGGCGTTGTTTGTCCTTGGTACGTACCGTACGCTCCATACCCGGTGTTACTGTACGGCGCGGCGCCGTACGCTCCGTAACCCGCGAATTGATTCATCGCGTAACTATTCGGATTCGACGAGTACATATTCGTAGTTTGTTGAACAGGCGGAGTAGCGGCTGCCGTAGCTGCGGCTGCGGGTGTCGGCGTCGTCGTCGTCGTACCAGGGACGCTGCTACTGCTGGTGGTTTTCGCCGCTATCCGATGCGTCAGAAGAGCTTGAGACAACATATTGGAAATCTGTGACGAAAATAGAAATGAAATCAGACCTCAGACACATATTGGTTTCCATAACTAGTGACGATCTATATTTTTTACAATGAAGAAAAACCACAATTACAAAGGCAAACTTGATTTGAAAATGGTTCATAGACTTGAGTCTAAACGTCACTACTCTCTTAGTTTTTGAAAGTGGTTCATAGACTTGAGTCTAAACGTCACTACTCTCTTAGTTTTTGAAAGTGGTTCATAGACTTGAGTCTAAACGTCACTACCCTTAGTTTTGAAAATGGCTCATAGAATTGAGTCTAAACGTCACTACTCTCTTAGTTTTTGAAAATGGTTCATAGACTTGAGCCTAGACGTCACTGCTCTCTTAGTTTTGAAAATGGCTCATAGAATTAAGTCTAAACGTCACTATTCTCTCAGTTTTGAAAATGGCTCATAGAATTTAGTCTAAACGTCACTACCCTTAGTTTTGAAAATGGCTCATAGAATTGAGTCTAAACGTCACTACTCTCTTAGTTTTTAAAAATGGTTCATAGACTTGAATCTAGACGTCACTACTCTCTTAGTTTTGAAAATGGCTCATAGAATTAAGTCTAAACGTCACTATTCTCTCAGTTTTGAAAATGGCTCATAGAATTTAGTCTAAACCTCAATACTCTCTTAGTTTTTGAAAATGGTTCATAGACTTGAGTCTAGACGTCACTACTCTCTTAGTTTTGAAAATGGCTCATAGAATTAAGTCTAAACGTCACTATTCTCTTAGCTTTGAAAATGGCTCATAGAATTAAGTCTAAACGTCACTATTCTCTTAGTTTTGAAAATGGCTCATAGAATTGAGGCTAAACGTCATTACTCTCTTAGTTTTTGAAAATGGTTCATAGAATTCAGTCTAAACGTCACTAATTTCTTAGTTTTGAAAATGGCTCATAAGAATTGAGTCTGAAAGTTTCATAGTATCCATCAATAAATACCTGTAAAGCTATTTGCGCATCTTTCTCAGTGACAACGATATTCGCGCCTAAACCGACCAAACTATCGCATAGTTTCTGTAACTGTGAAATCCCTTGACCAGCAATCTATAAAATAGTTCACATATTCAATAAATGACTAGGGGCGGATCAAGGTTCGGGGGTCTGGACAGCTCGCCTTCTCAATAAATGCTTAAGTTCTTCTTAACGCCAACACAGAGATTGTTAAAATCTGACGTTTTCTACAGATATTTTCAGTCAGTCCTTCAGCACCATGGGAGATCATTCGAATAAAATGTCTAAACTTTTAAACATGATCAAACATGATGACAATACAAACTTACCTTCTTGTAAGGAGGACCTCCCCTCTGAAAAAATAACCAACATGGGAAGAGTTTAAAAAAAGTGAATCGAATAAGAGAGGATTCACAGTCAACAATTTGTAACTGAGATACAGAATGTCACGAGAAATATATCAGGTTTTTTTAGACTGTGTCGTAAAGAGGTCGCTCATTGACATAGGTGATACTCACATGCTCCTCCATACTACGTTTAGCTAACTGTCTAAAAATACAAAATCAAAACAACTCTCAATTACTGAAATCAAAATCATAAGGCGTCAATTCAAATGTTTCGGCAAAAATTCTGAAAATAGTTCGTACCTTTTCGCATCTTGTTCTGCTTTCTGGGCAACTGAAAAAAAATTGAATTAAACTGTGAAATTTGGTCCACACCGAGCCCAACTGATAAAGTCACGCTTGTGCTTATGTTGTCATGGTTATGAAGACGACTTAACTAATGTTACGACTTATCCAAATGATGACTTAAGAAAGTTAAATTGACTCTATATTAGGGGGAAGAGTATTTTTCAGTCCAAGTGACACATGAGGGGTGGAAGGTAGGGGTATTTTTTTACCTGCCAGTTGCCGCTCGAGTTTAGCTTTCAACGCTTTCACCTCTTGATCCATATTCGGGTTGTAAAACGCGTCCAATTCGACCTTGACCAAGATAGGTTTACGACCTTCCATCATTTCGATTTGTCGAGCCTGCTCGGCGGCCGCCTCCACGTTCTCCGACCTCTTTTTAGTGCTATCCGCGCACCGTTGAGCTCTGAACGGATCTACGATTTTCTGAAAATATCGGCATAAAACCCTTTTCAAAGTTTTCTCAATGGATGATTAAAACATACCGTTACACCGAGGGGTCATGTTAGACATACCCTCACACTTCCAGATCTAAGGGGGTCATGTCTATGGTTACATGCCTCTCTCTTTACCCCACCCCTTAAATCGCCCTACTGATTATAAAAGCTTACCACCAACGATTAACTAACTAGGTTCAACTAGGACCTGTCTACGTTAGTGCGCTAGGTGGGCTCTTAAAAAATCGTGCGCTTAGAATAATAAAATGCCCTGTATCAAATTTACAGAATCTCCGAAACAGTTAAGGGGGGGGGGGGGGTGGGTGAAGGGGGTCTTTGTACGTACCATGTATTGATAACGATGTTTAAAACCGATCAAATGGTTCACTAAATTCCTCGGATCCATTTTACTCTCGCACAGAGAACAGATGTACCTCGCTTCCACTTTAGGGTCTTCCTTCTGATACTCGGTTATATAATCCAACCCTAAAATATGACGACGATTATGACAATATGAATTTCTTCCGGTCGACGAGAAATCTCAGTAAAATATCCCGATTGAATCAAAATGCTGATCAATCCTTTCAGTGCTGACTAATTAATACCCGATAGTGCTGGAGATAATTTGAAAATTTTGAAAAATTCCACCCGAGTGTGTAGAATAACGAGAATAGCACTACAGTGCGTCTACACCGAGGTGCGGTGTATCATTATTTACTAGTATTTCACTATGTTTGACAGGTGCTGCAATCTTTCAATAGAGATAAAAACTAATTACTAATTACACCAATACACTGCAGTGCGGTGTACTAGCAAAATCCATCACCGATTTATACACCGCACTGCGGTGTAGACGCGCTGAAAGGGTTTAACCGGTTTCACTGTTGTATCGTTTTGCTAACCGATTAAAGGCTGTTCCATTTTATCGAGTTCCGACTGAATGCGACAAGCTCTTTTCTCGCGTTTCGTACTTTTAATAGCCGTACCTGAAAATAGAAATATTTCACGATCTATAAATTCATGCGAACGAGTCTCCGGACCCAGTCGCGTAATCATAATTCCATTTACTCGATCTTCAATGACTGATATTGATCTCAATATTTCAGAGTTAATGAGCGA